>NC_051177.1:30042101-30187101 GCF_013339695.2 Rhipicephalus sanguineus
CCAAACTTGGTGGCAAGATCAAGTCCCCTGTACGGGCGACTTCAGCTTGCTTCTGAAGGAATACGAAAAATAAATATTAAGAACCTTGGTAAATCGGAACGCGTTCGAGACGATTCATTTTCTTCCCCATTAATGGTAAAAGACGGTAGGCATACAAACACGAACACAAGAGAGAAGTCAGGACAACACGAACTCCGAGCTTTTAGTCGACATTCGTGTTGTCCCGACTTCTCTCTCGTGTCCGTGTGTGGACGCCTGCCGTCTCTCATCACGAGTCCCCACCAACTAGCTCAGCTTTCTGAGATTCTTTCTACACCATGCAGTTTACCGTTCCCCATTTCTCAAACACGAATCTTCAACCTCGCAACACCCTTTATTGACATATAGCTCAATTAGAAGTTCAAAGCGGGTCTACTTTTGGACAAATTCGAACCACCCGCATGACACGCGCATCGCTCGCGAGCAGCGCTTTCCACGGATATCGTTTGGTAACGCGCTACGACTGCGCACGTCCCCGTGTTTTCAACGACATCTTCCGACAAATTCGTCTCATTCTTCGCCCATCTTCAAAGCCGCTATGTACCTTCGCAAAACCGACCAAGAACCGTAACTTCTTAGTTGTCGCGCACGTGTTGCTCTCGAAGCAGCCGAGTTATATAAGAGAAAGTATGCATCAATCGATGGGTACATACAGAAAAGCGGGCGCGCGCACTATTGTCTTTGTTCTCAGGTTACAATTGCTCCTCTGCCTTTTTCCTCGCGCCGGCCTTCGGAGCGCAGACTCTCTTGAAAGGCATTATAAAACAAAGTAATCGCTTTTTATGCAAATCTCCCGGAGAGAACAGGAGCTCGTTCCCAGGAGACAAGCTCGCCCTACAAGCAAGCGCATGAAATGGGGAAGAAATTCGGCAGGCCTACACAGGGATATGAGGACGATTGGTTATATTGAGGAGAGTTCATCGGAGACTGTTGGGGGAGGTAGGGAAGTACGGGTAGAAAGAAACGGGGGCAGCCTATACACTGGCAAGAATGGGGTGGGGGGGGGGGGGATTGGGGAAGAGAATATGGGGACGGCATCCAGAAATGGGAAAGTTACGGAACTAACGGGAAGAAAAGCTCGCGGAGCTTGTTTCAGACGACTGAAACGAGAAATGAACGACCCGAGCGTCGACGTTTCTTCTTTCTTTCTTTCTTTTTTTGAGCGAGTGTTCCTTTTCGAAGAATAGAGAAACGCCATCGAGTGCCTGGGATTGGGGATCAGAAGGGAGTTCACCGGTCGGGATAGAATCCGCGGCGATTTAGGCGAAGAAAGCGGAAACAATTTTATCTTTACTTTTTATTTTTTTTAAACCATTACAATGAGAAAACAATAAAGCAAATTTGGCGATGAGAAACGGTGAAAGAGGAAAGGGGCGATCTTTCTGAGTACAAATGAAAAAACGATAGCGACTAAGTGCAATACGTATGCAGGTGGATTTATGAGAGAAATAGCGAAATATGGGACAGGTGGCCGGTATTCTTCTGGCTCAACCGCGATGACCACGGCATGAGCGAAATACAAAAAAAAACAGAAATATAAAAACAGAACATGGATGGATGGATGCTATGAGCGTCCCCTTTATAACGGGGCGGTGACATGTCTGCCACCAGGCTCGAAAAAAAAAAAAAAACTTCCTTGTTTCATGTTGGCCTAATACCTTATCTACATTGATTAAATCTATGTTTTCAACGTTTTCAACGACATCTTCCGACAAATTCGTCTCATCTTTCGCCCATCTTCAAAGCCGCTATGTACCTTCGCAAAACCGACCAAGAACCGTAACATTACTTCAAGTAGGAGCGCCCCCTAGTGTCTACACCTAATACTTCTTGGGATACACCGGCGCGTTGCACTGGCAAAAGGTGGGCGTGGGCATGGAAATGGAGAGGCCACGGATAGACATATCATGTTGTGCAAGAAATGTGGGCGCTTTTTTTTTTATTCAAAAGCTCAAGGTGAGACGAAAGGAAAAGGAACAAAAGGGAGAGTAGTTAGTGAGAACAAATATCCAGTCTGTTAACTATACCTAGCAGTCCAATAATGTATGTGCAAGACGATGTTGGCATAAACCGCCACTACATTGAAGCAATACACGAGTAAGCGCTCATTTCGTTGTTTTCTTGATAGGCAAGAAAACATGTGCCAAATTCGCAAGACCTTTCTATTGGAAATAACAGTTCGTCATTGGCCAAGCCGCCTACGCCTATAATGTCTTTTCTGGGGAATCGCTCGAAGGTATTCAAGGTGCTATGCGGATGAGGGCCTAGAAGCGGAACTTCATTCGTAATGAGGTAAAAATGAAATAAAAAGAGGGAAACAATTCCGGATAAAGGATTCAAGAAGCAGATGCAGTGAGTGCTGGGCATTCCATTTTTCGATCCCTCAGCCATCTGGAATAGCACCGTATGGGTGAAGCGTCAATTCCCAGCATCTACTTCGAAATGTTTCTCTTCCTTACCACCACACAATAGGCGTACAAGGCCCGCACTCAAAGAGAAAAAAAATAAGTGTTGTTATGCTAAACCTGTTAAGAGAAGGTTCCACAACATAATGACGCTCATCGTGCCATTCTAGAAGGGCATTTTGTGAGCAAGAAGTATAACGAATATGGGATCTGGGATATTGCATTTTAAGGACTGATTTCGCTCGCTCTACTCTGTTTCTTTGATGCCTAGGGATGCTTGCTTCGGGGGCTGGTGCATTTATATACATCTGGTATTTATACACATTTAGTGCATTTAGATACTATAGTCGGTTACAACCTAAGAAAAGATACAAGCTCCGCCCCGTAAATTGCGGCGCGTCTGCCATTCATCTCTGCGAGAGAGTCGTGTTAGGTTGTTTTCGTCCTAACCGTAAGTATTTTTTCTTTGCTAGTGCAAACACTGGGTGTTTTACGAATTAAAAGGTGGCGCTCGACTGCTGACCCGAAGGTCGCGGGATCGAATCCCGGCCGCGGCGGCTGCATTTTCGATGGAGGCGAAAATGTCTGAGGCCCGTGTATTTAGATTTAGGTGCACGTTAAAGAACCCCAGGTGGTCGAAATTTCCGGAGCCCTCCACTACGGCGTCTCTCATAATCATATCGTGGTTTTGGGACGTTAAACCCCAGATATTATTATTACGAATTAAAAGGTCGACGCCGCTAGTTAAAATGCTACGTTTGGCTGAGCAGCGATGTTTTTGCTGAAATTTGTCAGGAAGTTCAAGTTCTGGACCGAAAACCAGAAACATGCATGCGTGTCTGAATAGGAAACTTATCTACAGGACTCTCGCCAAAGGCGCTTGATGTTACCAAAATGACCGAATGCATCTGGTTTTTTTTTTCTGTCTCTTTTCCTTTTTCTTTTCCATCTCCTTGATAAGTACGATGCTCTTAGTTAACATGTTTGCTGTTGTATAGTTGCTTGGTAGCTTAGAGTGTATTACAACAGTCTGCATAAGATTGCGTCTAGCGTTTGTGTAAGTTATACTGACGCAATTTAAAAGTATTTAGTTTACAAGCGTCTCTAGCGCTTGCGTGTACCGATTCAATAAACGTTCCTTCTTGGACAGGGTATCTACGCAAACTCTCTCTGGGTGGGACAGGGACGTCTGGGAGGAACTTACAATTATTCCTAGGTTGTGACCGATTATACATAACTCCACAACGGAAGAGTAAGAGGTCGCGTTGTCCACTTCGAATCCCCCCCCCCCTTCCGTGGCAAGTGCAAACGAGTGTTGCGGACCCCGGAGACCGCTCAAGCCTCGCAAATATTGGACTAAAGACCCGTCTAGTAAGTCTACATATAACATTAAACTCTTTCTCTTCTCTCTGCCTCTGCAATGACAACATTGCTCTGAAACTTACTTTTTTAAGGCACTGATACTCCAGGCGGTAAACGAAAAGGTACGCAAAGAGAAGCGTGAAGGTGGCCGACTACCCGGTGTCACACTTTGGGGACGACATTAGTCTCCAACATGAACGTGCACATCGAGTCGCAATACGCTGCCGAATCACGCTCCCGCTCGACAGGCGCTACGACGGGCTCACGGGTGTCTCCTTTGGATTTCCAAAGCATTCAGAGGAGACGTGGGTGGACAGCGACAAAACGCGGTGCCCTTGCGAGCCCGTGCAATTAAAAGGAGGAAATTACCCGGCACGGGAAGTTAGGGAGAGTATAGACCGGCAGGCCGAAGTTGGCCGAACCAATTACGACGGCGCTGTAATTATGCCGCGACCCTGGCCCAGAAAAGCAAGCAATAGATACGTATTTACCAACTCAAGAAACTGTCGCACGGTCAGCTTACAAGTTTTAAAAAAGAGGATAATGTTGAACAGAACGCTGTTTCTGCGAGGCTTGCTAGTGGATTAATCGAAGATCAGTTTAGGTTGTAGCACAATGAATTAGCTTGCAGTGTGCATTAGTTTGTAGTGAGCACGAACACCACAATACCGCTCAGGTCCCTTTCATATCTGCTGCTTGCTAAATAATACATAGATTATGAGATATTGTGACAGGTGTATCATGCTGAATGCTGAATAACATGCAACGATAAAACAAGGATACGTGCGACTTTCGATAGGACAATTAATGCGAGAGTTTCGTGTTACACAAGAGGCTCGCCGATATGACGTCGCAAAAGTGAAAAGAAAGCAAACGCAGCAGAAGGAGCGTGAAGTCAGATAATCACACGCAAACGTATCATTGTAGTGTGCTCGAAACCTAACAGAGATATCCTCCTTTTTTGGTTCTCAGCGCGAACGCACACGAAGAAAACATCAACGCACAAGCCCATTCCTCACTTATCGTCATTGTAAAAGCAGCGTAAAACGACGGCAACACGAGACGAACAACGACACAGGACAGGCACTGATCGACCAACTAGCCCAGTTTTCATGGCTATTGCAGCTCGCTTATCTCTACCTTATATGCAGCCACTAGCTCTTTTATCTTAGCGTTACCAGTTGATTACGTGAATTCGCGACGCAACGGTGCACTTGGACGCGGTTCAAGCAAAAGCAACAAAATCAACACGAAACCGCCAGTGCATGTCTTCTCTGGAAATGACACGCGCGCTAAAGCGTCGTGTGCACTCATCGCTGCGTGACGTCGCTCCGTGTGCGCCTGGAGGCACCAATGGCTCGGAACAAAGCCCGTAGTCACCCCCCCCCCCCAACCACTAAAGAAAAAGCGCACACCCACCCTCCCTCAACTCTGCGGCCCTCCAGACACTCGCACGGCGCTCTTCACCTCTCAACGCGCCCGTATAGTGGAAAAGCCTAGGCCGCCACGCTTTCCTCTTAGGTAAGATGAACAGGCTCTGCAAATACGGCCGTCCTGCCTCCAGACTCTCGGGAGCCGTCGCCGCCAAACTCAGGGTCTTATAGGATAAGAGAATAAATGAAGACAAAGAAAAAAGAAAGAAACAAGAACGGGACGTAGAAACAAAAGGACAGAGCCGCGTGGCGGCAGCGGCTGAGCGGTCCATCCCCGCGTCTTCACAATCCCATCTTCGCAGCCGCCAACCGACTCAGCGTCGCCCTAGGGGGTTCGAGGCGGTGCGTCCGGGTCTCCGGCCCGTTCCCCCTCCGAACGCCTGCCGGTAAACAAACAGTGGCACATCAAATACACAAAACAGGCAGCTGCTGCCCACAAGGGGACACACGCGGTGGCGACCTCCTCCTCTTGTTTCTTCTTTCCTCGGAGCAAACCAGCCAGCGGGAGCCGCGAAGCAGCTCGAACGACAAAGGAACGGAGGGCGCGAGCGCCTTAATACGCAGGGAAAAGCCTCCGGCGGAATCCGTCGCCGCCAGCAGTGCTCCCAGAGTACAGCAGAACGCACTCGTTTGTTTGTCCTGCCATCGTGCACACGTATACGTACAGCACGCATTACACCGCCCGGGCTGAACGAGCGCAGTGCGCGTTCCTCTTTCTTCGTCGTCCGTGACGGGCGCTTTACTCGCTTGCCTGACTGCTCGCGCCCGCCGTGCCGTCTTGCTTGTTTGCCGAGGCGCAAACTCAACGCGAGGGTGGGAGTTCGCGGACGCGGAAACACCCGAGCACATACGCCGTCCCGCCGCCAGGCGAGTCCGGCATTTCCCCACTCCTCGTTTTCGCGGATGGGGCATCGGCAGCTCCCCGGAGACGGTGGCAGATGCGGCGGACTTTTTGCGAGCGACAGAGCGCACCGACTCGAATCATCCGCGTTGCTTCCAATGCTGGGAGAACTTGAAGAGGCAAACGACGCGAAGGTTCAGTCTTCCTGACGCGTTAGTCAGCAAGAAGTCGAATAAAAACTAAATCCCGCCGCGCCAAGAGCCAGCGAGGCGTCGCTCCGCAAAGCTTCTCGGCTAGTGCGCTGTGTCTGTGAAACAAAAGCGCTTAGAAGTCGAGAAAGAAAAGAGAGAAAGGAAACGACGTTGAATGAATGCGAGAAGAATGTCGTACTCTCTCGCGGATCCTCCTTTCCACTCTCGTCTCTCAGAATCCCTAAACTCCCAAGTGCGCCCCGTTTGCTTCGGCCCCGAGCACCAAATAAGTCGAGAGGAGCGGACACTGAAAAGAGGCGGAGGAGTTCGAGATAAACTAAAGGCGGCAGTACGTTAGAGAGGACGGCGAAGCAAACACAACGACACAAACAATGCGAGGCGGGCAGCCGTTATAGACGAGATTTCAGGGCGAAACTTGGTCGGTGGCCCTTTTCGTCGCCCCGTTCCAGCACCCGACTGTCTTTTTTTTTTTCTAGCTTTTTTTCTCTTTCGCTCCAAGCTCTACTTCTCTCTTCGTTTTATATATATATCTCTCTCTCTCTCTATCTCTCTCTCTCTCTCTCTCTCTCTCTCTCTCTCTCTCTCTATTGCGCATGCTTCCTTCGCGGCCGGCTTTCCAACAGCTCAGGTAGAAAATCTGTCGACGTGTCGCGAATGCGAATGGACGTTGCGAGAATGGAGACTGGCGAGGAAGGCTTTCTTCTTTCGGGCGGCTCCACGGGCATTCAGCGAAGCGAAGGCTGGAGCAGCAACCATCACAAGCGCGTCTCCCTTTTACGCCTCGCACGCGAGAAACTTTCCGAGTTCACGAAGCCCCTAACCTCATCCACCTCATGCGTTCTTTTGCTCTGGAGAAGCTGCCGCTGCTTGCACGCAAGTCTCGAGATTTGCGTGGAATGAAACCTTACCGGATAGTGATGCACCTGCGATGTGAGGAACTCGTCACCGCCGAAAACCTTGGCAGATTCTCCATTGATTAGGGCAAATATCCTAAATATAAGTAAAGCACAGGTTGCGTAGATGCTGGTTGGTTGGCTGGGTCCTGGTGTGGTGGCTCAACCCACTAGGGAGTACTAGCCATGATTCGTGGGACAGTAAAAGAGAAGAGACAGAAAAGAAGAAGCAGTAGTTGGGCTATTCCTATTCGGAACAATGATTAAAGTGTCTGATCTGTATGTTTAAAAAACTATTATTGCACTCTTTCATTGATGCGTACGTGTTTTTTTTTTGTATATGCATTGCTATTATTTATTTATTTATTATTTTTATTGGCATCAGCATTCAATACTCAAAATACTATTTTAAAAAATTTTTTTGTAAGACAACTTCTTGGCCAATCCCCCTGAGTGGGTATGAGCCATGCAGTAGAGGACACTACTACTACTACTGCTAGGGCTCCTTCTTCTTCAGAGTTTGCATATGCCTCTCAATACGAGCACAAGGCGGCACCGGAAGATATGTCCTACGATAACGAACAGTCGCACCGTAACGTATTTCAGTTTAGTTAAATGCTGGGTTTTTCTTATGTGCCAGTACCACGACATGATTATGACGCGCGTCTTAGCAAGGACTACCTTGGCTTCATAACATGCACCTAAATCTAAGAGTACGCGCCTTTATTTCATTTCACTCCCACCAAAATGCGACCGCCGTGGCCCGCAATATAAAACAAGCGTCCCCGAGATAGGCAGCACGTCGAGAAAAAGTCTATTTCTGAAAAACGTGCGTATACCACTTGTTCATAGCACGCAGAGCAAACTATACATTGAAAGTAGAGACAGCTGTGCGCCGACATCACTTTCTATGATTGCTTTATTTTGGGCAGTATATAGCTGCGCTCACCAGCGTAAAGTACTAACGAAAGAAGGAAATTTTTCCGAAGGGCTCGTTCCTTTGTTAGACGCAACCAAATTAATTCGCATACAAAAAAAAACATTTCATTTCAGGTATAAGCGACCAATGAAAAAAAGATGGCTGATCCTTCCTTCATGGGAATCGGTATAACACGAAAGTGAAACATGCCTTCACAGAAGCAATGCTTACTGTGTAGTGATACATGAGAACTTGTACAATGTCTATTGGTGTTTGGCAGCTATAGTGCCGTTTTATGTAGACGCACCCACGTTGACGCCTAGTGGCACATCTCCATCGAGACGACTAACGCCCATGATCATGATTTAACCTTTGTGGTAGCTGAAGTTAACAAATTTCTGGACACAGCGTATCGTGAATCCCGCGCAAATGTGATATCAACAAGCACAAAATAAACACTGGTACTCGATATTCACTTCTTCAAAGCGTTGTCAATTAAGGAGAAAAACGGCACGGTGTGCGCTCCCCAGTAATAGAGAACCTATGCTTGCGCCCATGCGTACACTACCACACTGCGCTTCAGCAACACGGGAGTTCGTAGCTTGAGCCGCAAACGCGCTTGGGCGTTCCACGTCCCGCTGGCCTCTGTCTCGCTACACCAAGGCACGACATTCGCCCGTCGATAGCGTTGCCTTTTGTAGCGCTTATTGCAGCAGTTCTATTAGTCGGTGCTATCGCACTCGAAGCAGTCGGCGGCAGAGAAACAGCGTTGGTGCATGTGGAAGCTGCGCTACTCCTACAACGAGCCGTCACACGCTAACACAAAGCGAATGGCAAAGAACGTAACTGCGTCTAGGGCGACTTTCCGATGCTAGCGCGGCCAGTGTTTTTCGCTGTTATCAAGACGCTTTAACCATGACCTCCAAGATTGCGCGCCGGCAGGAAACCTGCCGGCGCGCAATCTCAGGCTTTCACTGCGTCGTCGCCGAGTCGTTCTCTATCGGCACTAGTAAGTGTCATGCCGCACTACTTCGCTTACCCGCTCACAGGCGGCAGCACCGCCCCACCCCGTCCAGCCCCGCCACCAGAGAGCACAGTGCCAGAGAGAATGTGTCAGAGATATAAGGGGCGTTTGTAATGTGTCGTGCGTTTGCCTCGGCAGCTTAGTCGGGAGAGTACCGGGCGCTTATCGCGGACCGAGAGGTCGTAGGTTCGATTCCCGGAGGTGGAACATTTCCTATAGTTTTTCTTTCTCATCCGTTAGCCTCCATTTGATCAACGTCATATCCGTGACGGAAATACGTCACTGATGTCTTGGTGGACTCCGGCATAAAACACTTTCATGTTAAAAAAGAGCAGCATATCTCACCACTTTCACGCATTTTTCATGTATACAAAATCGCTCAAAGTCCACATGCAGCACACGAAAGCAAACTCGAAAATCTTGGTGAAAGACTTCAAACCCTTTCATCCATCTTTTAAAAACGCATATAAATAAAAAACTAGACAGTCCTAATGCTCTTTAATCGCCCGCGCGCTACGTATCTGCTAGTATACAAGAGAAGTGAAGAAAACATTTCTCGGCAGATTTACGCGGTCGATACAGAGCCTTAATAATACTCATCGATTCCGGAGAAAGCAGCGACAGAAAGAGCCACAGGCTGAAAATACATTTCTGTCTTTCGTATCTCTCTTTTTTTCCTTCCTCAAAACGCAAACAGCATCGTTCATAACCGGTATATATAGGCGCCCGCACGACCCTTCCCATCAATTCGCCCCGAAGCCGAAACGAAAGAAGAACTTTGCTTTTAAGCGTCGACCACTACGACCACCACCAGCAACCAAGGGCTGCCACGACTGGCTCCGCCATTGGCTGGTTCAGCCCACAACCGCAGCAGCTACCTGATTACGCCACCAGTACCGGGATTTTTTTCTCTCTCTCTCTCTCTTTCTTCTTTCTCCACAGCTTTCCCTGGGTTTTTATTATTCCTTTCACCTTTTTACCCGCGTCCCCGTAGTCTGTCAAAGCATTCCACGGAATTTTCATTTTGAACCAAGCTCATGAATTACGTGCATTCCTCGAGAAGCGCTAGAGAGGAGCCACATGCGCGGGGGCATGACTGGGCGAGAAGCGGCGAGAGCACTTTAGGATGCTAAATCATGGCGATGGAAACAAATTTTCTCGACGGTGGTGGCGTAATGCGACGGCGCCGTACGCACGGAGAACACACGGGAAGCGGAGAGCGCCGCTTCGGTCTCCTCCCGCGGAACGGGTGACAAACGTTCCGCCCTGAATAACGCGGGGGAAAAAAAGCGGAAAAGCAAGTAGGTAAGCAAAACGCCACAGGGAATTCCGTCCGGTAAGAAAAGCGAATGCTAAAGAAAGCGAGATCTGACAGGGAAACGAGAAAGCCCAGCCGTGGGTAAGTGACCTAAGTGAAAGAGGGAGAAGATGGGGAAAGAATGAAGAAAAGTGTACGGAAGAGTGAGAGCAAGCGTCACCGCAAAAAATCACTCGAGTGAGTGGTGATAGGAAAGAGGGTGGGGATATCTGGGAAAACGGGAGACAGCGCAGTAAATGCTGGTGAAAGAGGGAGTGCGTGAGGGTACAATAGGGGATATAAGGGGGAGAGGATGGAGGGGGGTACGAGCGAGCATCGGCGCGAAAAAAGCAACACTTATTTCCATGAATGTAAGGCTAAAGGTGGGAGATAGGCTGAAAGAAGGTAAGAGCACCGTGTGACTGTACAGCTAGGGGAAAGAAGGAAAGTTAGGGTTCGGTATAGGAGAGAGGAGCGAGAAATAACTTTAGTGAAAGAGACGACTCAGTGGCTTAAGGAGGAATAAGTGTCAACTGTGGACAGGCACGTAGCCAGAAATTTTTTTCGGGGGGGGGGGGGGGGGGCCCGAGGCCTAATTGTTCGAAAGAAAGTCTTTCCATGGCAAAAAGAAGAAAAAGTTGCCCGGAAATATAGAAGGTTGGACGAATTTCGGGGGGGGGGGGGGGCCGGGCCCCCCGGCCCCCCCCCCCCCCCTTGCCTACGTGCCTGACTGTGGACATCATAAAATAAACAAACAAACAAGTATAAAATAAACCAAACGTTCATAACCAGCCTGTCAGGCCGGCTTCGAGCGAGGTGATTCCCCTCCCTTGTGTTTATCGGAAAACACTGCAAAAATAAAACCAGTGACCCTTGCTGAATAAGATATTGAAAGCAGAAAAAATAGGAGAAGGCTGGAACAACGAGTGCAAAGCACAGCTACTAAAGGAAGAAGGAAGGAAATATTCCGGATGACGGTGGCCTTCAGGCAAATGCACCAAGCTGCGCAGAGTAGTGTGTTAGAAGAGGGAGAAGCTCGCAAAGATATAAGCTATGATCATACGGTGCCAGCACCATATGATAATCCTGGCCGTGGCGGCCGCATTTCGATGGAGGCCGAATGCTAGAGGCCCGTGTACTTAAATTTAGGTGCACGCTAAAGAACCCCAGGGGGCCGAAATTTCAGGAGGCCTCCACTACGGCGTCCCTCATAATTATATCGTGGTTTTGGGACGTAAAACCCAAACAATTATTATTCGTGTGAGGAATGATGGACACTTGATGAGGTGAAGGCAAATCATTTCAAAGATGTTCACGTACGCAAATGTCGACTATATAGACGAATGCGGACAGAATCAAAGAAAAAGAAAATGATATTTGCTCCGTGATAAAACTGAATATTCTTTAGCGCAAAAAGTTAGAAGCTTGGGCAAGTTGGCAGCGGTTCACGAGTGTATTTAGCACTGCATGGACATAATTGTTTTTCTTTCTTTTTTCTGAAAAAAAGAGAGAGAGAGAGAGGAGAAGAAAGAGCACTCGCTTTTCTCCCACGTTTCTTTTTTCACAAAGAAATAATCATTCGCGCGCTGTGCTAAGCACACTTAAATATTTATTTTTCTACGTCAGCACCTTCCTTCTAGCAAACTGTTGGTTTCAATAAAAGTTTATTCCCCCTCCTCTTCCCACATAAGCACGACCGCCTCAATTTCTCACCATTCCTGCTCCCCACTTTCACATCATGTCTGCCAACTTTATTTTTTACTTATATTGATGCGTTGCCATGCCAACGGTCGGATGACGTAATATAATAAAATGCGAGACGGCAGAATTCATCACGGTTGTGAAAGAGAGAATTGAGAGCCAAGGCACGTGGATGAGTCGATGAAAGCCATCCGAAAAGTTTACCCTTTCTCTTACTATTATCATTTCTTTGTTCTTTTTTTTTTACTTCAGATTGCCTGATTGAATACGGGGAACATGGGATGAGCAGAGCTGCCGACGAGTTAGGGCAGACCTAAGCCGATCGCAAAAACAGAAAACTGCACTGTTCACGTAAAGAGAGAACATTTATGTCTAGACAAGGTATAGCATGTTCAAAACGAACGTAAATACGGGGCAGCTTTCTTTCTCTTTTTTTTTTCACCAGAACACGAACAAAGAGAGAGAGAGAGAAAGAATCGTCAATGAAGAGTCGCGGCATCCCACGAGTCAGTGCCCGCCAAAATAAGGAAGAGATTCGGGAATTGTGAACAGTGAATAATTATGGATCGCGTTCAGCTTTGTGCTGGAAAGGGAAAATGGATTAGCTTTCAAGTTAGCACGCTCGTTCTAGGAACGAGCACCGGTAAATTTCTTTTGTTTGTATTAATATTTGAACTTTTTTTTTTCGTCCTTAGGGCCGCAGCAACAGCATGGCGGATATGCTGGCACAAGTCTCTATCAAATATTTAAAACAAATTTATAAAAAAATGGAAATCGATAAACTCAGGCACTAACGCCGCACAAAGGCTTAATCTGTGCCTCGTGTACAGGAAGACCAGGAATTGCACTGTCAGATTTCACTGGTGGCAGCGGCGTAGCCAGAAATTTTTTTCGGGGTTGAGGGGAGACTCAACCACTCTTTACGTAGGTTCGCGCGTGCGTTTGTAGGTGTGCGGTATATAGAAACATTCAAAACTTAAAAAAAAAATAGGGGAAAGATAGGTTGAACACCCCCCCCCCCTCCCTGCCTACGATAATTATTGATGGAAAGCGCAATACTATAGGAAATTGCCGTCACTACATTATGAGCTGACAGAGTCACATGCACGTTCGCCACGAACAACTAGCTCTCGAAAGGATCACAAACACGACTAATGGGATATATTGAGGCCACTGAACTCGTCAAAGGCATTCCTATTCATGTTTATACCGGAAAATTCCGCGTTCTACCGCATTAGGAAGAGAACAAAACGGAATGGCGGGCTAGTTGGTCTTGATTCATAACGTATGGAATTGCGCAGCGCAGAATACAGGACGAAACACTTGAAGAAGCACACATGGACAGCGAAGTTCAATTCCTGAAAGTCACGCACAGACGTACGGTAAACAGATTGAGGTTCTTCTTGTGTTTCCTTTCTTTTGCTCATACTTATTTTCTTTGCGCATGTGTCGTATGCAATAAACCTCAGTTGAGACAGCGCTGTCCCATGTGCGCTTCTTCAAGTGTTTCGTCCTGTATTCCGCGCTGTGCATTTCCACAGGTTATGAACATTAGGAAGAGTTTAGTTTCTTTTCTGTCGCAATTTCTTCAGACAAGAGCTACAATTATAAAAGAATTGATCTTGAAGAAAGGAAAAAGCACACGCAAAACGAAGGCGAAAAGATGCACACATATATGCCACACCTGTGCATACACACACATGCAGGTGTGTAGATGCTTTTTTTTTCGTCCGTGTGTTCTGTGCGCTTTTACCTTTCTTCAAAATGGATTACGAACATACCCAAACTGCCGTATTGAAGGGTTAATCCTAAGTAGGGAGCGTAACTCGGACGTTTCCTTCGTAAAACCAGTAGCATTGGACTAAGTATGTCGCGGCACACATTATTGAAATTAAACTTGCTGACTCACGCACGATGCATTAAGTCCGTTGTGGCAGTCTGTAATCGAATGTCGGCTACACAATGTGAGGCAAGCAGCTAGAGTGATCCATCCATTGGGTCAGTTAAAACAGAAACAGATAGTGCTTTCGCACGAATAGGATGATTAAAAGGGGACAGCGGTAATAAACGCACAGGCAGATATTTTTTTTTAAATTTTTTTGCGAAGAAATAAGCTGACAAGACAAGCATTCAAACATCTGAAGACCGTTTTCGATACAGCATAATCCGCAGAGAAAATCTAGACTGGATACGGCTGGGGGGATTAAGACCCGGCTATCACAGGGTACACTAATTAAAGTCCGAGACATACTCGCGGTTCCGGGATTAATTAGGCAAAACATTTGCATAAGGAAGGAGGACGAACGTCGTGGCCGCATCGGTGTGGCTCTGCGAAATTAAGTCAAACAGCGGCCGAACCCCTTAATCCTTCCGAGTTATTAGCTCCGCGAGGAATTACAACTGTGTTGCTTTGTTTATTTTGTGAGTTAATATATTCCGCCCTGATCTTCCTTGGAACTCCGTAGCGGCGCGTTGTGGATACGAACAAATCACGCGCAGACGTGTTACCTATCACAATGTTACTTAGAAACGCCCTTTCTTGCGTACACCCGATGAGGAAACTTAGAATGCTGTGTTTTCATGCGTAGGGGTCGAATAAAAATAGAAATGTCACGGAGTTATTGTGTTTGGCCATCTTGTCAAGAGCGCATGAAACAGTGATGTGCGCCCTATTACCGTCATTTCTGCGCTTACTTTGTTTAGCCTGATGACACAGCGCCAGCACAATGTGATGAATTAATGGGAAAACTTTATTAAGGTCATTAGAAACGCGCTCTATCACGTGGCGGGCCGCCCCCAGGTCGGAACAGAAAGACCACGTCTTTCTGCTGCGTCTCGGGCCCGTTGTACTGCCCATAGCTATTCTTCGAGTCCGAGGCCCCTAATAGCAGCCTCCCATTTGAACAGCGTGATGACTTTGCGGCTGCGTAAGGCGGGGCAACGCTAGAGCATATGTCCTAAGCTGGCTATATCCGCGCATTATGAACATGCATTAGTTTGCACAATGCGATGTCGAAAAATGATAACGAAAATCAGCAGTCAGTGAATGTCACCACCAGTTCGCGACGGGCGCGCAGATCCAATTATTAACGCGGAGGTCAGGAAGACGGGGAAAAAACGAAAGAAAAGGCTCATATTTGAGAGCAGGTGTACGCGGCTTCGAGACGCGGTTTAAGCGCGAAAAAAAAGAAAATAGATATGGAAGAGAAAGCGAAATAATACGAACAAAACAAAAATTCTACGAACTGCGCCGCTCTCTTCAGAAGCGCGAGGCGAAAATGGAAATCCCGGAGGACCTTATATACGGATCTGGAGAGACGCCAAATTGAATAGCAGCAGTGCCAACGACAGAAACGTTCCATTCCTGAAGAGTAGGGGGGACGTACGTCATAAATGAAGTTTGGCACTCGCATCTCAAATGCGCGTGTGCGAACACCTCGAAAAGAAAGGCCGGAAAGCAGATGACAAGTGCCTTCGCAAAAAGAAAGATAATAATAATCATAATAATAAATAAAACACATCCGGGGCCTGACGGAGAGAAGAAGCGCAACCGCACTTCAGTAAAGCATTTAGCAACCAGCGAAACTACTAGCTTTTGTTAGAAAGCTGGGAAAAACAAAAGAACGAAAAGGAGTTCGGAGCATGCGTGTGCATGAGGCTCTAGAATACATATACCCTTATATACATACACGTAGAGCTGCAGAGTAACGAGCTATAGAGCGCAATAGAACAGCCGCGAGATGGAGCACAACGGGAGGTTGATACAAATGTCCTCACCGAGAACAAAAGTCCGAGAGGAGAAAGGATCAAAAGTAAAACAATCGTCGCGGCGGCGAGCATCGAGTTCCTGGGCACACACACCGAAACCGAGTGAAAGGGGTAGAGTGAGCGAGAGAAAGAGCGGGAGGCGAGAACGGAGAATAAGACAAGCCAAACAGACTGAAAGTCATTCATAATAGCCTCTCAATTTGCATTTACAGTGGTTCCCAGCCATCCACGGGGGCTCCACGCGAACGCACTTGCACACACATACGCACACTCACAGAAATACATACACACGGCAGCAGCGAGCCCATTTCCACATCGATGCAGCATCGCGCCCTTCCATTTCTCTCTTTTCTTGCTTTCTTTGGCGTATTTGTTTTGTTCTCAACAGCAGTCTTTTGTCTTTCGAGAGGGTCGCACATCTTCTCGCCTCTTTCTTCATGCCCTATTTTTGTTTCTGTTCCGTGAAGAAAGGAGAGGTGGTAAATATAATAGCGAGAAATGAATAAGGCGACAGAAAAAAAAAAGAAGGAGGGAGAGAGTGAAATGCGAGGAGCATAATACGGTTCCGACTTCCAGCGTGACTCCCGGGGTAGAACTCCTTTGAAAGCCCATTTTGGGCGCGCGTGCGCGCCCGCCAGCGCTGGCGGGCGCGCACGCTATATAGTGCGGCCTTTATCGAATTTCAAAGTACGCCGGCGGCGGTGGCGGCGCGACCCTTCTTGGTATTCTTCTTCTTGTTCATCTTCCTCCTTTTAACCTCCTTTCTTCCCTGCGGGTAAGCAAGAAGAAGAGCCTTCCGTAGGCGGCAAGGCCGCGATTTTTCTTCGGTTCAAGGTGGATAGGGCTACCCCGAGTCGGAGATTCCAGGCGTTCGTCTTCCTAACGTAGGAAAAAAAAAAAAAAAAAGAAGAGGAAGAAGTCTGCGCCTCTTCGTGCTCGACGTGCACTGAGCTTAATTAAAAGCGTTCAGCTCTGAAGAACCCACAGGTGATGTTTGCCCATTAGGGGAGCGGTGCGCAGATAAGTGGAAGCAACAATGTTACGCTGCGATTGTCTGAGCGCAGGCACTGTGTCGTCGTCTGGTTCTGAAGAA
This sequence comes from Rhipicephalus sanguineus, assembly GCF_013339695.2. NCBI lineage: Eukaryota > Metazoa > Arthropoda > Arachnida > Ixodida > Ixodidae > Rhipicephalus > Rhipicephalus sanguineus. The sequence goes on from NC_051177.1 coordinate 30,059,089, forward strand.
TGCAAAGCAGACGCTCCTTGTCGCGGGGCCCGTGAATTAAATTCGATGGTTTTTCTGTAGGAATGTTACACCCAAACAAGACAATCACGACGAAAGATACTGGATCTAGACTTTACGCTGACCATTTTGTCCATTCTCGACTGGAGTGTGTTTCCTGAAGTTTCACCGCTGTCTACCTTTACATACTGTCCGGTCTTATTGGTTCAGAGACAGCGTGATATTCTTTTTGATTGTCTTGGACGAAAATTCATTGCGGGTTTTAGAAAATGCGGCGTCCACGAACAGTGTGTAGAATTGCAGGCTGACGAACGCCTTCACCTTTGAAGTGGAGAGTCTTTAGCGTGAGCACTCTTTGTCAAACACTCGCGTGCGATATTCTCGTCATCAAAAGCCTGACCCCCGCAAAGAGCTACTCTAGTCAGTTTTTTCTTCGCGCAGAACAACACTGTGGGCACCGTTCTTGCACAATGCGAACAACAAAGGTAAGTGTTTTAATTGACGCAGGACAAGAGTTGTTCCTTCTTCTTTCTTTTACACCGTGTCTGCGTCACTTTTGCTACACTTTTCTAAGAAGTCGTGCGAATTGCCAAGAACGAGGTCATCGAAATGTTTCAAAGGTGCTCCAAAGACCGACACTACTACTTGTCACGGACTGCTCGAACCACCACCGTGACTTTCACAGCGCTGCACGCATTTAAACAGCGTGTAGCGGTCGGGTTGACACCGTTGGAGAGGGCTCTGGATGAGCGCGTAGGGAAAGGGTGTGACGCACGAACAGAAAGGCGGGGAAGGAGGAGGAGGGAGTGGAGGACGAAGGGGAGTTCAGGGCTTTCGATTCAAGCTCATTGGCCCGTGGGACAGAAAATGGGCATTGAGCAAGTCTTGCGCCTGCCGATTTACCGAACAAGCGATGCCCGCGGCAAAGGCACAGCGCATGCCTCTCTCTTTCTCTCTCTCTCTTTCTCTCTCTTCGTGGACCCCGCCCTTTCTGGCGAACTGCCCTGAGGCGCCCCCAGCAAAGCCCGTCCTCTCTTCTCCGAAACATTGCAAAAAAGGAGTAGCAGTAACAGCAACTCTCTTTCACGATACATCGATGCTGCTTACAACTCTCCGTATTTTGATCCCGAGCCCCCCCCCCCCCTCACCTACCCCGTACCCTTCAGCCTCGTTCCTGTCTTCTCAGAAATCTGGCGCCTGTCCTTGTTTGAATTGTCTCGCTCGAACAACGCTCACCCGTATGCCGCTCTTCGAGTTTCAAGCAACCTCCGGGGTTCATGAAGTGAGCCACTGAACTTGCCTTTTCTTTTCGGCGAGAAGTGGCTGAAATAAGGCCCGTTCTTTTGGAGTGTACACGCTCAGCCCTCGAGGCTCTGTCAGATCACGTCTAAACGTTACTAAACGTGGCTGTTCAGCACTGCGAGTGCAGGCAATGTCTCTGTTGATGCGTTTTGTTTGAAGCGAGGAGCATAGCATATATCGCGCCAGTTACGTCGCATTGCGTCAGAGGGATGGGGCCACTGCCTGCATTAAACTTTATAGAACATTGAGACACATTAGACGATTCTTTGTTGCAATGAAATAAAAAGAGAGAAAATAGATGTAATATTAAGGCATGAACGCGGGAACGTCCACTCGAAAATAGCCCGGTTGCCTATGATACGAATGAGGAGAGAGGTGTAAATAGAAAAAAAAAAGGCAAACAGCGATAAAGAAGGTACCAGGAATTAACGATGTATGAATTGTCACGCATTCGATGTATCATGCGCGACAAGAGAGATTATTTTGACTTACTGTCCTACAATGGCCGAAAAAAAAAAAACGCGGAATCTATAAGCGGAGAGAAACCGAACGCGCGAAAACGCGTAGAAAACACAGCGAAGGCAAAAAAATGTATATATACAATCTCGAGCGGATATACAGGTATGGCAGTTAAGAGTCCGCAAAAAGTGTTTCAAGATGGGGTGATGACGTCAAGCAGCGACTCAAGCATGTCACGAAGTCCTGAGGGCAAGGCGTCGAGGAAGGAAAGATAAGGAGAGGACTAACATCACATTCGTGAAGCCTCCACATCTCATACATCCATGGAGAGCATTATAATTGGCTTCCACGCCACAAAGCGCATTCCGTACAGTCTTCCGAGCGACATATATTGCGTCATTCAACTGTCTGTCAACAAACCACCGCCTAACACGCGTTGTCCGATAAGGAATTCAGTCATGGTACATAAGTTTGAAAAATGACAAACCAGTAATGCGTAAGCCCCCAAGGTGAGTGAAGTTCCGTGAGAGAAAAAAAAGAGAAAGACGGTTGGATTTCAATGTTTTCCTTTCAAGTTCGCGAAGTAATATAAAACAATACGACAAGTTAAATTCGCGCACAGCGTAAAACGCCCGCGTAACGCGTAAAGCAATATGCCAAAAATGCGCACGCGCAGATCATTCTACGCACACTGACGTCAAAGCAATTATGTGTATATAATGTGCGTGTGTATATGTTATGCACACGCCCGGTTGGCTGGCCTATAGCGGAACTTAACACAGCTTCACTGAAACAGCACACAAGCACCTCGTATAAATTTTGATCACATCACGTGTTCCTGCACTCAACCCCAAACGGAATGCAGTCGTCCTGGCAGATAATCGAACCCACGATCCTGTACTCAGTTTGGCAACGTTGATCTTGCCGACTCTACCCCTGTTGCATACGTCGTTTTAAAAAAGAGGGAACGCCGCCATTGTGCATAGGCGTCGAACATCCTGCGCATGCGTGTACCCTTGCTTTGACATTTCATTCCACCTGCAGGAATAAAAGAAGAAATAACGCGAGGCAGTCCTCCATCCGTTCTACGTCCAACGAAAGCAAACACCATGGATAACATAGGAAACGCAAGGCGTTCTATACGAGAAGTTAACAACCAAAAGCCACGGCCCCGCAAGACCACCGAAAAATGGAGCGGCCGCACCGAATATCACCCCGCGTCGCTCGGCGGCCGGACGCGATAGAAGAAACCCGGGCTGTCGGACTGGGGCCATTTATTCCCGTCAACGGAAGCCATTAGACGCGAAGCCGAAGCTGAAGTCAGTGCGCTAGCCGTCTCAGCACTCGCCCGCGTCGCTGTCGGAGACAGCGAGCAAACAGCCAGCCGCGTTTATTTATATACGGCACGCTAAACATGCCGGCCGTATCCGGACCATCGGATGCCGTTCGGCGAGAAGCGGGTTCGGTCGTGCGCGTGTTGCGGCAAGATAGGACCGACGTGAGCGACGCAAGAGGACATATCTCAGGAAACTCCTGCTTTTGTGTGTGTGTGTGTGTGTGTTTTTTTAATGGCTACGAAGACCAGGTTACAGGATTGAAGCTGAGCAATGACAAAGTGCGCGCGCAGGGCACCAATATTTCGCAAAACTGGGTCCCAAGAATCGCCGTTAGCTTCATTTCTCACACGAAGAAATATAGACTGCATAAATATCCATATTGCTGTCGGAGACGGGGCGCTTTATACCTATCTTGATACTGGACTAGAATCCGCCTGTTATTTCGTTCGCTACAATTGACAGACTTGGTATATACATATATTTTACATAAATGGTTCTTACGCACTTTCTCTGTAACAAAACGGGTATTTGTTTTGGTTAACCACAGTTTCTTACTTTCGTTTGTTCTCATATCACTCCCTCTCCCTCCTTTATGCACGAGCGGCTTTCTGTTTTTGAATTTGATCATTGACCAGATGATTGCTTCTTTGTAATGGTAAAGTTACAGAGGCAGGTGTAGCTGGAATGTAAGATAGGATATGCATATAGGATATCGAAAATCTCCGGTAATAACCATCAATCAGGGGGCCTTTGAGGTAACAAATGAAGAAATACAGCATGAAAAACGCATCAGACACAAAATAGAGCGAACGGGATCGATGTGGTAAGTTCACTCAATTTCTTGTTTGTCTATAATGACGCTGACTGCAGGTACGTCGACGTTCACTGTTAGCAGGTAACACTAAAGCTTTATTATTGCATCTCACTGATTTCCTACAATCCGGCGTAAGACACCAGTCGCCTAAGTGAACCCGGAGCAATGCCGGAAGCAAGGACTCGCCAATTATCTTAATCCCTAGGTTGTCTACTGGACGGAAGGTTCACGGGTGTATTAGTGACTGACATTGGAAGTGGATATCTCATATTTCCCCCAAACTCGCGCCGGTTCTCATTCCTCGTTGCCTCGTGGTAGTGGTAGCTCCGGCTGCCCGACACGCGGAATAACTGACGTGGACTATGTTATACTTGCTACCAATTGTAAAACAAAGAAAGTTTCAGAATTGCAAAGAGAGCACTCGATATCACTGAAAGCTCAAAATGACGGGGCGCACCTACCCGCGAAGCGCAAGAAATGCCGTTGCAGAGCACGTTTCGAGGAAGCGGAGGTCACAAGGTGAGTAAATGTAAATGGTAGGCGTGAAAGAGAAATTCTAGAGGCGGACCAGACTAACAATGACGCAGACATGTGCATCGCTGCGCCGTCGGTACATTTGATGGTGAAGGAATTAAAGTTCCTTTCTAGTAGTTGAATGGTTTAGCTGATTAAATAAATGTACCGCTTCCAGGATATCTTTATGTTACTTTGATGTCGCACTTCCCTGCGATGTGGCAACACTGTTTGTGCTCTTTTTTAGAGGTGACATTGTTTTCATGTGACTGCGCTTGTGCATAAACGTTCGTGGTGGGAAGTATATTCATAATAAATATCGCTTGCAAGTGAACGTATTTCCTGTCCTGAGCACTTTCTTCTAAACCGCTTCTGCGCTCCCATATCGAAGAAGCTTGAGAAGTGCGTTTCGCCGCATAACAAGCCTTATTGTGGAGAAACCAGCTTTAAAGGCCGCTCATGGGAGCAGTGCGACACGGGCATGGCAGATCGATGGCACGTCCGTTCCGTTCTTCATCACTACTCCTACAGCCGCATCGTTGACAGTGGGTTGTTGTTGTTGTTGTTGTTGTTGTTGTTGTTGGTGTTGTTGGTGTTGTTGTTGTTGTTGTTGTTGTTGTTGTTGTTGTTGTTGTTGTTGTTGTTGTTGTTGTTGTTGTTGTTGTTGTTGTTGTTGTTGTTGTTGTTGTTGTTGTTGTTGTATAGCGATAGAAATATTCCTCAGACATTTATTGGAAATGAGTAAGCAGAATTGAAGCTTCAATGTGTTAGAAACAAAGCAACATCTATTTCAGCATGCACCCAGTCTCTTCGCAAAGTATAGGGCTTAGTATACAACACATTCATTTAAATGGAGCAGTGCGTAGCGAATCACCGTAGAGAAGAATAAAATGCCGCACACTATCCGCGGTATTCTGCGTGACCACCCCGTATAAAGAATACCTCTGCCCTTAGAGGTATTCTTTACACGCCGGAGATCGTATGTGCACACATTGCTTCTGATTATCTCATTTAGGTGAGAAGCACCTTCGGGCTGTCGGCTTCTCTTGTCGTCGTAGCCCGTCACGGTGTCTCCTGCCGTCGACCGTCACGGTAAGGCAAGGGGCAAATAAGACGGAGCGTTCGCCCACGAAATGCTCGCGAAAACGCGCGCTCGCCCGCGAGAGACAATGCCACGTGCGCTTTCCGAGTGGCAAATAAGACGGCGCGTTAGCTCAGGATAAGCTCTGTTTCTTCGATGGACGCTGTCTGCGACGCTGTGTGTAGCAATGAGAGGACACTGTGCTGTCATTGCTATCGACGTGCCCCTGTGGGAAACACCGGTGCTTCGCACCTCCCCAGGTTTCACGGTGGCGGAGCTGTCTTGCATAGACGATTCTCCGCAGCTGGTATGTTCAATAAAAACTAGATGGCGCCACCGTCCCATGGCCGTCCCCCTGCCGTGGCTTTCGGCAGCACTGCTCAATATGTTTCCATCCGCGCCGCGCCGCGCCGTCTGCTCGGCGTCCCCATAGCGTCTGCGCATACTACTAGTGCGTAGCTGCCCATTTTTTAATTTTTTTACGTGTGTTACTTTACATCTCCTTCTCTCTCTGTCTATTTCTTCTCTGTCTTCCTACTTTTCTTTCTTTTCTTGTTCTTTTATTTTTCTAGCCTTTTTGTTTTGTATTTTTTTAAATATCAATATCATGGTGTTGGGACAGCCGGCTCTGATGTTGGGACAGCCAACCCTTCCCTCAGTGAAGGGTAGCATACGGGTCCTTCTAGAGTGGTTAACATCCCTGCCCTTTCTTTCTCTCCGGTTACTTCCTTCCTTCCTTCCTTCCTTCCTTCCTTCCTTCCTTCCTTCCTTCCTTCCTTCCTTCCTTCCTTCCTTCCTTCCTTCCTTCCTTCCTTCCTTCCCTCCCATGTTTTCACATCTAAATGAAAAAAAAAGTGCCCGAAGCAGCGAAAGATCGAAAGCTGTGACAGAAGAAAGATGCACTCGACAAGAACTATACCTTACAAAGCAAATGAATTCGCCATTCGATGTAAACCACTGAACAAATGAAAGAAGAAATGGGCGACAAGCTTGAAACCCACAGAATAGCGTACGTGGTGGTGGCCAACACCATTTCACAGTAGGCGTCATTGTGATCGGCGTCATATAAACGTCAAAGCACAAAACAAGTCAGCAGAACCTCCATGGCGATGGGGTACATCCTCGCTAACAAATCGGCACTGATCGCGTATCTATCAGCGACATTCCCGTCCTGCGGAGCTCACACAAAACTTACACGAGGCGTATAAGTTATCTTTTTTCGGTCGTGTTCTCTTTGGAAGCGAGCACACGGATTCGCAAAAAGCCAGAAAGGTGACGCCTTTGGCGCAGAGCCGGTGGGGGATGTATCCGCACCATCCATTTGTCAACCCTATCTCGTCGCTATGGGAATCCTAGAAGAAGAAGAAAAAAGAATAACAGAAGACGAGCGCGAAAGGTGGCACACGCACTTGAAAGACGACACGCGAAAATCCCCATAGCGACAGCATTTTTTTTTTCTTCTCTGCGTGATTTATATCAGCGCGAAATCATGTATGCGGAGACGACAGGAGGAGTAAAGGAAACACGACGCTCCATTGCAGCGGCTGCCTCTGGGCGCGTACTTTTGTTTCGCGTAGGCGGCACGATGCATCTGACCACCGACGCCGCCTGTCGCGAGGGAATCTGGAAGCGCGAAATAAATGACACGCCGTCGGCAAGTTTCGCGAGCGCAGACAGATGCTCCTGGATGGTGTGAAGACGGGAAGTGGGGGAGACCGCCGCTCTGTCACCCGTGTCGTGTGCGGCGTCGCTCTGGGACTTCGTCACTGAGCCGGCACCCGCCGGTGGCGATATACACGCGGTGAGCACAGGCAGTAAAGCTTGCCGAAATGATTATAAAATATAGAGGATATCGCAAACCTTAGGGAGAAAAGTAAACGAGGAGGGAACGTTACGTAACGCTGACACCTTTTTCGTGCGCTCGTCGTGAAGCTATCGCCTTCGCTCTCTCTCTCTCTCTCAGAAACTCTGCCTAACACGTGACTGTCCGTTCAGTGGACTCAGCTCAGTGTGCCTAGCTAGCACTACGGGCTTTATTCTATTATCCATTGTAAATAACACTGCAACAAAGAAAAGAAAAAGGAGAGAGAGACGAGTGACCCAGAAAGGAGTGAAAAGAGCAAGCGCTGTTTTTCTTACGCTGCTATTTGCGATGTATTCATACCAACCAGCCCAGATAACTACACTTCTGTATTCTATCATGGCCGGACTATAGAGGAGAGACGCGCGCGTATGCGTCGCGTCTATCGCTGCTTCTATCGGCACTTCTTCGGTCGCTTTGCTAACTGCTGCCTTCTCGCACTGCGGTTCTGCAGCTTCGGTTGCTCATTGTCTTGTTTTCAACGCGCGAGTGCAAAGCGCTTCTGTCACAACCGTAGCATTTTGTTTTAATTAAACTAATGGGACTGCATATCCCCGCGAAATTCAGCGTGTCACTCCAACAGGCAGCTGCAGCAAACTTGAGCGGGAGTCTGAATTCGCGCACTTTTCGCGAATGTCCTCATGCTTTGAAAACAAATAAAAACTCTCGTGATACTACAATGATAATACACAAATAATATGATGGCAAGGTAGTAATAACAGCGACGTGGAGCACCAGGTAGTACACCGACCAGGAAACGGCCGCTTATCGAAAATATTATGCTATGAGCGGCTCCGTAATGATCATAATAATTGTTGGGGTTCCACGTTCCAAAACCGCGATATGATTACGAGGGACGCCGTTGTGGGGAGCTCCGGAAATTTTGACCACCTAGGGTTCCTCAAGCATTTTCACCCTCATTAAAAATGCGGTCGCCGCGGCCGGGATTTGATCTTGCGACCTTCGGGTCAGCCGTCGAGCACCATAACCACTAGGCCACTGTGGAGGGTTAATGATCATAACCGTCCAAGAAAATTAATTAAATGCGAAGAGTGACTGGCGCTCCATCTGTTGTAATAATTATGACTGCCATTACACAACAGGGCCAGCTTTACTGTCGTGTAGTATAAACCGTTTCAAATCGAAATCGTGACGCAAGGCTGCTGACGTCGCAGCGCCGACGCCAGCAGCTCTCGAACAACCTGCAACCCCAACTTCGCACCCCGACGCTTGCACTGTATGTTGTCGGCTGCGGCAGCGGACAGAACTATACACGAACCGCTACGCGGCGAGATAAGCAGATCTCCACAAATCGTGTGGCAATCACTCGCACGGCGCCTCGATATACCTCGCTCGCCGTCGGCCGTGAATCTCGAAAACGCGGCCAGAACGGAAATTAAGCTTCGCCAAACTCCAGTAACAGCGAGAAAGCGCAGGGAATGCGAGACTCACAGCAACACTGAAGGAGAGAGGAGGGGGAACAAAACGAAAAAGAGAAACGCAAACCTGTGGGGGATATGGAGCTCTGTCGAATACCCAACTACCAATAACGACGGCTGCCTCCGATGAGTTGGGAACCCTCTCCCCCTACCCTTCCCAGAGGCCGGAAATTTGCTCTTCCCAAGAGTTCCGGCGGACTCAACGACAACAGGAAAGCCGTGTCGCGAGAACTGTCGCCTTTCCATCCCCCTCACCCCCCCCCCCTTTTTTTTCCCAGCACCAACAACGCCAGGCCTCGGGCGTTGCACAATTCTGACAGAAAAGAACGGCCGGCTGGGGACTTGCATACACAGTATATAGCTTGCGTCCCGAACCGAGCTCAGATTCCGAAGACGTCTCTGCCAGTATAGCTGTGCCTTCATTTCCGGCAGCTACGACTTTTGCCAAGACGCGTGTGAAAACGAGCGTGTGGAGAGCTTCGGAGAATACGCACAAATCATGACAAAGTCGAGAAACTGGCGCGCAATGACAGCACCTACGATGCAATAACCGCGTCTACCTCGGCTTATTGTGTGACTCAAGGCAAGCCTGAAGAAGGCAGAAGTTCACAGGAAGATGAAAGCTTGAAGGGATGAAAAGTTCGTGAACACGAGGTGTTGCTGGAGCCGACGTTTCGACGAGCGGACTCGTCTTCTTCAAGTCCGTTTCTGGGAACGATGGCTCCTGCGACACCTTTTGTTCACGAATTTTTCACCTCTTAAAGGCAAGTCTGACAGTCAGCGCTGGCAAATTCTTCGCCGTGCGAGTCTCTTTACGTGTGAAATACAGGTTTAAAACGTTTAGGGAGAAGTTCGTGGAAGAAAACTGCTTCTGGAAACCGGAGTTTTCCATTCAACGACACTGATGATCTACGAATTGCTTCGCGCAGTAGTAAACGGTTTCAATGACTTGTTGATCCGTGCGCACATGTGTACCTATATCGTCCGAATAGTGGACCATCATTTCTCGTAATGAGCAGCTGAAGAAGCTAGAATACGGTGTCTATAACGTATCTCCAACAATAGCCCCTATCAAAAATGTCTAAAACACACCTAACAACCGCGCGTTAAAGCCGCCCTACATTTGCAGAATGCGACAGTCTTTCAGCGCAGTCCGAATGCGACTGCACGTCTCCTTAATCGGCTGCGCCCCCAAATGTTATTTCACGTCGCTCTCGTTATTTACACATAATACAACGACAATTCAACATATTTGAAGAAAGAAAGGAGTTTATACACCATTACTGATAACACACGGAGAGGCGCGGATTGCTTTTTAAGCCCCATGACGTAGCCAACTGTCCTGACATTAACAGGCAGCCCTCTGACTTGCCAGCTCACTTGTCGAGGCTAATGTTGCTCTAAGATTACGAAAGAGCAGAAGGAAACAGTCTTAGTTCACTAATTGCCAACAAAATACCAGAGAGACTTAAGCTTACAATCTCATTCCTTCGGGCCGATCGCTTGACGCCCCACAGACGCGGCTTCCCTGGAAACTGCTCCAGTGGGGTGTCACTGCGCGTCTCTTGATTTTCAGCGAGCTTGAGATCACAGAACCTGACATCGTCCGTAGTCGACGAGATCCGTGGAAGCAGGGAGCGACAGACAGCGATAAGTGATAACAAAAACTAAAAAAAAGGGGGTCTCGACCTGTCCGTCCCCGTCTTGGATCGGCGGTGTCCTTTGCCCGGTCGACTTGTCTCGGTCGCTCGCTAATTAGCGCCGGCTTAGCCGCCTTCTCAGCTCGCCGGGAATAGCGTAATCCCGCCGGGCCGCCGCCAGGGGGCACATCCTTCCCACTCCTCCTCTTCCTACAGATGCGGCGCTTCTCAACTTACGGTCCCTTGATGAGCCCTCGAGGCACCCTATCTGCGCTCAGCACCTAATCTGCTGCGACCCGAAGCACTTCTGCTGCTGCAGCTTAGTGTCTCTTCTAGCACAGCCGCCGAAAGTTTCCGAATTTATTTCGTCGTTCTTTTATGTACCGTTTTTACTGCACCTTTTCTTCGATTTGTGACTTCTCTCCTAAACTTTAAAGCGACCTTATCTGCTCTTGTCGTTTCTGCTGTGGTTGGTATCCCCCCTTTTTTATGCTTTTCTGAAATACAAGTTTAATCTTGCCTGTAAGTAATACTGCCAATCACATACCATCGAACACATCATTTCTGTCATCACTTACGGTACTCGTTCGGCGAAAAGCCTTCCTTTACTTTCTTCCTTTTTTTTTGTTTTCTTTTGGCGGGGCAAGAAAATAAGTGGCAAGGGAGGCGAGGGAATGTGTGAACTTGCAACGCATTGCGGAATAGCGACAATAGGGACTCAGGCAAGAGAGACGATACAGGCGCCAACTTTCAAACGACGTTTATTTTCAGAAAGACAACACATAAACATACATCTGGTCATGCGCAATGACTCCGCCCAACAGCAAAAAAAAAAATAATCTACAGTTCACTTTCCCCGCTCACAACCATGAAACCAGCAAACCTTATCCGACAGGGGTAAAAACGGGTGGCTTATGCACTCATCCCCCAATCTTGCGATGAAGAAAGCTTCCGCTGCCTCTCTAGCTGTTTGATCGCCGCGTTGAAATAATATGGTTGTGTTATCATAACAAGGGATACATTTGCACTCTGCAAAATGAAGGGACAGGTGGCTACATGGTCTGCATTTTAAGGAAAAATTATGTTCGCGGAATCGGACATTTCAGTAATCGCAAGGTTAGGAGATAAGTGCTTAAGCCACCTGTCTTCATCCCTCTCAGATAAGGAACTAGGTTTGCTGGTTTCAGGGTTGTGAGCGGGGAAAGTGAACTGCGCATTATTATTTTTTGCTGTTGGTCAGAGTTATTTCGCATGACCAGCTGTGTGTTTATATGTTGTCGTTCTGAAAATAAACGTCCGTTAAAAGTTAGCGCTTGCATCCTTTCTCTTTCTTGCGTCTCTTTCTTTTCTTGCGCTATTCCACAATGGCGTTCCTACCAACTAGCTCGGCTTTCCTTACTATTGCAACGTACAACTGATCTCTCTTGTGTGTCTATGTGTCGCTGCATGTGATATGTATGTGGTGATTTGATCACTATATAAACCATATTTATCATCCAGCACCAGGAGCAGCATGACCGTCGATCAGCTAGGCTAACACCTTAAGCATATCAATAAAGTTTGTATATATTTCCTTCTGCGCCATTAACAATTGAAATACGATCTGCGATAACACACGTTCTTTGTATTCTTACTGAATTAGTACACGAGTAGCACAAGGAAAGCGTTACTTAATTCTAAAGCTCTCTGTAGGAAACTTAACTGCAGTCGATTCGAGTCTACGCATAAAGGAGTCTGTTTAGGTCGTTTTTCTTCCCGACTGAATGGACAAGCCTCTAAAGTTGGCAGTCACTGCACAGAATTTAGTTGGGCACAGCTCGACGAGGCAGCGTGCTTCATTAGACGCCACGGCGGCCAGACTGCACGCAACAAGCGTCACTCAATAGACGACTCCCCATTCGAGGTCTCACCCCCAGCAACCCGCAAAACCCGCAGTCGTCGTCGTCGGCGTCGTCATCGGGAGCGCCCTGGGGAAAACCAGCAAGCCCCCTCGGCGCCTGACTTCGTCACACGGGTGGGCGGTGGCGGCGAAACACTGCGCGGCAGCTCCCACCAACACCACAGTGCGAGTGTCGAGACCCGCGGCTCGAGAGGGCGGCGAGGACCGACGGTTCCAATCAGACGGGCGCTGATTGCCTTCCCCGGAGGAGACGCAAACCTCATTTTCGCTACAACGCCTTCGCCAAGCGGCGCGGCCGACGTCCCAGCTCGTTTCCGGCGACGCTACGGAAGTCACCCTCCCCCAAACCCTCTCTCTTAGTTTTACCCATTTCCCTCCACCTTATACCCTACCTACACACGCAGCAGCTCCAAACCGTGCGGCACCCTACGCGCGGTAACAGTCGTCGCGTAACAAACGGGAACCGCGAGACATGAACGATGGTACGACGCCGAAGGAAAGTGGAAATGAAGAAGCGACTCATCAGCCGCTGCGGCCAGTGCGATGTGCTTGATGTACGTTTGTCTGTATACCTGTACGTGTGCTGCTGCAGCAAAGGGTGGGCACGTCGCACAGTCTCGATACGGTTTCCGCTGCGGAGCTCGTCTTCGCAGTCGACAACAATAGCGTGTTCGTTTGCGATGGAAGTGGGAGAGAAAAAAAAAAAGAAGAAAGGAAAGCCTAGCGACGTGGAATTAGTTTAGGCAAGCCGACCTGGTGGCAATCAGGACTGCGCGAGAAGAGACAGACAGAGCCTGGTCCCGTGTGCTGAAACATTTAAGAATAAAAGAAAAAAATGCGTATGACATAAAAAGAGGACGCACTCTGCATTACGAGAGATATTCTTGCGCCATGTACATGAAAAACGTAAGAGCAAGGAAAATAGTACTCTTTAGGCCGTTCCCAACGTGTCACTATATGTACGCTTTTCTCCTAAGCGGCCTGCCGCTGCTCTGCGGGACTGTACATGTCAATTCCTGCTAATGTCAGTTGATTCTTCTGTTTGAAGCAACGTTAGCGGAACATACAAAATACGCTACGGCTGAGCAATACACAGCTGGAATGAACACGGTGGATAACAGACAACTTTTCTGTAGTTCCATAACCAACCATACTAGCACTTTAATCTGAGCGATGGGACAGGAGGTTAATGTCTAAAAAAAAACTGCATCAGGTGAAGTATGTTCCGGCAATATTTTGTAGTGTCGTAGTAGTGATCTGAACTTACTATTACTACTCGCAGTAGCAGTATATTAGTACTAAAAGTAACTAGTACTAATGCCACTGCTACTACTAATAGCGTGCGTGCACCCTCGTGTGCTCGCCCTGGACCTTCGATGCAAGCCCGTCAGTTTGCCGATCCCCAACTTACACAAAACCGAACACCATCTCCGCCCCATTTAAGTGTTCCGCACGTGCCGCCCAAGCGCCCCGGTGCACGCATTCGCTCGATTCAGACCTACGCAAATTGCAGTCGTTGCCTTTCAGTGCTCGAGAGTCGAGACGCGAGATTTCACTAGCCCTAAGACGGGGGGCGATACGCCTTAGCGACCGGAGTCTCCCATGGCAACAGCACGCGCGCAGACTTATACGGCCCGGAGCGCTTTTAATTACAAAACACTCGGTCGAGTCGCTGCGCGGTCTCAAAGGTTGCGGCCCTGCTCCTCGCGCCGCTGATTCAATTCGCGCAATGAGGCACACAGAGACGAGGATAAGGGCGTGTGAGGAGGAGAGAGAAACATGTGGCCACGGCAGCAGCACGGCGCTTCTCCGTCGAATCACTGGCGCTCCGCCGAGCGAAGATCTACAATGATTTTTCTACCCGCCACCGACGCGTATTCACGGGCATCCGAAACTCACCTCTGTGCACACCTGGAATTTCAGCGGTGCGCGCAATCCGCGGTAGAGACTTCTCTAGGGGAGACTGGGTCGTCATTCAGAGCGCGTGTCCGCGACGTGCGCCATTCGTTAAAATTAATGCAGAGGTCGCGTAACACCGGTATTTCGGAAATGTCGCGAACAGCGCATAAATGTATAGGCATGCACGCGTGTTCTAAGACACCTTTCAGGTATACTGCATAGCGATAGGCAAATAACAGAGAACCTCCGTGTCGCACGGTTGGTGAAATTAGAAAACGACACAACGCTGAAATTGAGCTTCAAACAGGCAGAAACAACAGTTAAAGTCGAACAGTTACGTGAAACCCCAACTAAGGTCGCAGCATGTATGGGAAGCACCGGCTCAAAAGTGCGTCATCACGTTTCTCTCAGTGTCTCAGTATTGCACAATTTGGCGAATCGTATATGTACATAGACGACGTGGATGGTTGCGTTAACTTGAAGGTACAGTTGCTCTAAACATTGCTGTAACAAGCAATACGCTGATCGAAATTTGACATGCAGCTAAATAAATATCAATACACAAGCCTCCTTGATTTCGAAAAATAATTACCGAACAGACAGATAGCCAGAGAGTAAGTTAGAGGCATAAAGGAAAGCAAACTTAACCAAAAAAGCGAGTCCGATGCGTTAATCTGCATGAGGTCACGGAAAAAATTTAAGGAAACAAACATACAGCAGTATATTAAAAACAAAATCGGCAAACGAAATTCTGAGGAACACATCTTATGTCTATCTCGCAAGCCCGCAGACCAGAGGAAACGAACTAGCGCTCATAATGTCTTTTAAGCGGTTGCGATCCGCTGTCCTCATATCTTTTTGTTCTGACAGGTGCCGGGTGTCTTGCGTCTCTAAGCAGGAAAGTAGTTGCGCGACACTTGAAAGGGACACCACAAAGAAGACACACGAACAGATCGAGCACTCGATCTGTTCGTGTGTCTTTTTTGTGGTATCCCTTTAAAGTTTCGCGCAATTATTTTCCTGCATCGATTGAACCAACTAGCCCCTCAAGACGTCCTGGTGTCTAACATCTGGCTCACTCTTGTCTCTAAGAGTGCGCAGTCCGGGTTAAACTCTCTGTTTTTAGTTACCATCTCTCCTTTTGTATCTCATGTCATTCATTCGCAGTCAACGCTACCAGCGAAGAGGTAAAAATTACTGCGCCACAACAACACTAAAAGATAGTCCAGTTCCTCTGTTCAATTCTATTCTTCAGTTTCTAGGTGGCCAGATCGAGTTTGCGTGCAGAGAGACGCACCGACCTGTGGCAAGCGCTTTTGCAACGCTTGATTCCCAGTGAACTCGGCTATTAGGCGAGAGAGCCGGCCGACGGATAACAGGACAAAAACGACAGAACGAGAAAGAATCAAGCCTGTCAGCTGCAGCAGGAGCAGCTTTAAGAGCTTACGAATGCGAAGCAACCGCGTTCGCGCCTCTACCAGAACAATGGGGGACGCGACGAGGGCTTTATCCTCCCTCACACGCGAGCCTGTTGTTTTGTTCCTTTACACTTTGAGTATTTCTTTCTTGTTTCGTGTTTCTTTCAGCCGGCTTCATTTGCGTCGAGCGTCGACGACAGAAGGTGACCGCTTTACCCTATCGGATTGAAGAGGAGCCCGAGCGTATCAAAGCGGGGCGCGCTCCTCCTAACCCGAACGCGACGCGCGCGCGTTTGGCATGCCATCGTTTGCGCGCAAGAAGCGTGGGAAGAACTTGGGCGCGAGCGAAGGGGGAGGTAGAAGCTGCCGAAGGCATCCGTAGCGCGTGAACTCGCGAAGAATGCCGGAACGATTTCGTGTTGAGCGTGGGCCATATACTACTTGCCCTCCTCCTCCTCCTGCACCACCGCTCCCCAACCTCCCTGCGCTTTGCTATGCAACCCATTTCAGAGTTCTCTCACTCTTTTGCACCGATGCTGCAGTATTCACTGACAACACCCCTGCTCTATCCAACCCCGCCCTCTATTTTGCCCAGGGCTGGAATTTAATTTGCGCGTTCCGGGAGCGGGGTCCGACTGCCAATGCAAAGTCGAGCGGAAAAAAAAAAAAAAATGAAAGGCAAGCTCGGCGGGTGGTCGGGGCACAACGCAGCCAGACAGCTACTGCGCCAGCGTTAGAACAAAACGAACGAGCAAAGAAAAAAACCGAGCAAATAAGAAAGCACGAGAGAACGACAAAGCCGGGTTGGAAAAGGTCGCGCGTGTGAATCTCAAATTAATGCCGTCCTTCGCATCGAAATTCTATCGACAATAACGCACTGCGCATGGATCGTGCTCGCGATAGCTGCGAAAGCTTTGTTTTCTATATCTATTTTTTTTTATTCCCATCTCTGAGTCGTCGCAATAACAGCTCTGTTCAGCGACGCCAGTGCGTCGCACTCGCCCGGTGCGAAGAGCTGTACGCAAGCGCGCTTAGGATGGTCTAGCATTGCGGTGAAGTTCGATCGCCCGTTTGAAAGCCACGCGCCGCCATTACACACTAAGCTCTGGCAGCAATTCCACGCGTTCATGTCCGGCCAGGGAATTTAAAATACACGTTTGCCGATCGGATTTAGCTCCGGCGCATTTCATTTAAATTGTTATGGCACTCTGCATATCGAACGCGTAAAGACTCTCTCTTTTGTTGTTGTTTCTTTTTTGCACAACAATGAGAAGCTAAGGCAGGAAGGGCAAAAAACTTAAAAGTTGAAGCCACGAGCTTTGAGCTGACTACCGAGTTCAACTGCCCTCAGGCTCTGAAAGTATTTGTAATAAATAAATAAAGTGCTGAAGTGCACGTATACTCATAAGTGCAAACATTGATATCCGTCGTTTAGAGATTATTGGTACTTTCACTGTAACTAGCAATTTTTTTCACGCAAGTATGCGCGTATGTGTGCACACCACACGCACACACACACACACACACACACACACAACGAATCTTTCATCGTCATTGTGTCTAGAGGAACAGCGACGTGATTTGATGCCACCTTATTAATTTACGAACATTCTCAATGGAGCAAGTTTCGCGAACGGTAGTTACAGCGCAAAACATAGACGACGGCTGTGCTGGTCGCAGCCTAACACCACACGAGGACAAACAAACAAATCCGTTTTCAAAGAACTTTTTTATATATACTTCCTACTCGAAGAGTGGCTTAGCTTACCACTTCAGCTGCAAAAACAACATGCGTGTAAGTGTGTGCCTGAAGCTTTATTTTCATAGCATGCATTTCAGAGCCCGCCTATATAGCTCGCTACATTGAAGCTCCGGCGTAAATCTTACTGCACCTGAGCGTCCTCATACTGGTTACGACCATCGACGAAGCGCCAGATACCGTGCACGTGCAGCGAAACGAAGAGTTGCAGAAACAAATGCGATCTATACATAAGCAAGCGCAGCTGACATAAGAAGCTAGAGGCAACATGCAGATCGCGTTTAGCCGACGATCAGACATGCCTTTTCCATCGACGCCTCATCGCAACGTCTTTCTCTCTTCTCGTTACGGCTGTACAGCGTCACGCCGGGTGACAGGTCGACCGCACTCAACCCTCTCCTAGAGTGCGCTAAATCAACTCGCTCACTCAGTCGAGGTCCGAGTATTTGGATCTCACACAACACCCCCTCCCCCAGGAAAGAAGATGGAAATGAAACAAAAGTGGGTGAAGAAACACGCTTACGCTCTTTTGGCCCCAGTGAATGTTTTACGCGCACTCCGCTATCTGACACACAGCAGACAGGAAGACAGAAACCTTCCTTTTGTGCTTCTTTATCGTCCCGAGCGGAGTTATACTATCCGGGCGATTGTTCCAAACAGGAGCATGCACGTAGAGGAGCAACTGCTTCGCGTGGGGGATTAAAGAAAGAGAGACAAATAAATGAAACCGTGCTGAGACGCAGAAAACGACCAGCATGTCAGCCAAGCTGCCAGGCGCGGCCCACGGTATAGGCCTGAATATTTACGAGCCTAGACAGGCAGGGAAAGTGCACCGCTCCTGGCCGTGCACGGAGCTGCAGCAGACGGCAGTAACTAAAAGCTGCGGCGTTCTCGTGCACCGACTCGTGGCTTGCTTGGTGCGCCTGTTTAATTCCGTGCAGTGTGTACAGCGTATGCTGTGTAGTATATCGTGTTCTCAATTGCTGTTAGTGGAAATATTTCTTGTGTTATGTTTTTCGGAGTCTCCGTGTCTTTGACGTTTCAACTCTATCGCGAGTCTCGACAGCACAAATTACGACTCGTCAAAGCGCTATGCAACTCGCGCTAGCCGAGCTCGCCAGGTAGTGAATCAAAGTGCGTCTTGCTGAGCGTGTTCCGCCATGGGTTAAACAGCGGCGACCATATTATACTAAAGAAAAACAAACTGGAGCATACGGCGCCACAGGAGTCGGGATTGCGGGCCCATACTGTTTATGCTTGTCATTGAAGCACCCAGCCACGGAACACAGATTCTCTCACTCCAGTGCCACGTTATCAGGAGGAACTAATGAAGATAAGAGAGAAAGGCTTCAAAAAGTGTCACTTATATCAAGTTCTTGAATGAATGCGTTGATTTGTGCGGCGACGCCCTAAACTTAATGGGAAATGGCGAGACGATACGCACGCTCAGAGTGAAAAGTACGCGCGCACTGCGAAAACGTGGACAAAGGAAATCGCACAGGCAATAACCTTTTCTTGTCCCTCACCACCACCATTCTCCTCTGTAAGGACAAGGCAACGCTCACAAGACACACGACATTAAATTGCCTTTTTGCCAACCCTGTCCACTTACACCGCATAGATGATCAATGTATAGTACACTGTAGCTGATTAATTGGTGGAATAAAGAAAAAAATACCGATAAAATAGTACTCTGACGATGCAAACAAGCAATGGAAGCTTGAGTGTTCTCGACAGCAAGCGAAAGTTTAACAAAATGCGCTACAAAGACTCAAGTCAACGCAATTAGAATGGGTGCGAGAAATTAAGGATCTCAGCCCACCGGGTATAGTTTCCAGTGTGGTGCACCAAACTTCGCGAAACAGCGCTGTGGGACCGAGCAACTGGGTGCCAGGGACCGAGAAAGGGTGAGGCGCAGGCGAGAGAGGAAAGGTTTAAGGGACGAGGGAGGGTTTCGCGCTGTGGTGGCAGCAGCCGAAGCAAGGCTTTTGGCGGCTGCACGCACGTCTTCGTACCCCAAGCACACTGACATACACACAGACACGTACGCGTGGAACAAGGCAGCAACTATAAGAGAAAACGGCCTGCACTGGCGGCTCAATACACCATTTCGCGCCTGTCTGGAAGCGTCTGCAAACACGGCGGGTTGCGTAAAATAAGAGCCATTGCAACCGCCTTACGAAGCCGCCGACCCCGCGTCGGCGGGGGTGTTTCCGCCGGCCGTATTTCGCGCACAGCGAACGCCTTGCTCTGCATTCGGTGAAGAAGAAGAAGTAAAATCGCGTCACCCTGTCTAGGCCAGCCAGCCGCCGAGCCGCCTCCTGAGACTGAAAAGAACGCCGTCGCCTCTTGTTCTTGTTCTGTGGGGGGAGCAATATTAACGGCCTTCTCATGGGGGGCGTCTGCCGTCTGGGGTCTTGGCCTCGTTGAAAGGAAAAGGCGGGTTTCGGCGGTAGTCTTTTCGACGTGCGTTATATTTGAGCATATGCGAGAAAGCGCGGTATGTGCTACCGGTTAGCACGCGCATCGTGAGAAACTGAGTGTACACACGACCATTTGACAATAGGAATTGTTCCTGCGTATGAATCTGGGGGACATAAACATATAGGTATAGAGACATATAGAGATAATATTAACAGACACCCCTTTGAAAGAGACAGAGAAATACTTTTACGAAATGCTGGAGATGTAAGCCAGGCTATTCGCCTGGCATGCTACTCCAGGTACTCGGTGATGATTATGATATTTACACTGATAAACACATAACGAAACACACACACACACACACACACACACACACACACACACACACACACACATACACCCACACACCCACACACACACACACACACACACACACACACACACACACACACACACACACACACACACACACACACACACACACACACAAGCGTTGCGGTTCAATCATATTTGTCACACTCTTATAGAAATTTACGAACATTGCCCATTGGTATTTGAACAAAAAGGACATTCTAAAATATGTGATGTAGTTATTGTCATAGTTTGGTGGTTGCCGTGCATTCATGAAGTAGACAATAATATAGTTTTGGAATTGTGTACCTTAGTCCTGGGTTTGTTAGTTTATTTGGGCTCGGGTAAACGCGTCGTCCACACACACACACACACACACACACACACACACACACACACACACACACACACACACACACACACACACACACACACACACACACACAAGCGTTGCGGTTCAATCATATTTGTCACACTCTTATAGAAATTTACGAACATTGCCCATTGGTATTTGAACAAAAAGGACATTCTAAAATATGTGATGTAGTTATTGTCATAGTTTGGTGGTTGCCGTGCATTCATGAAGTAGACAATAATATAGTTTTGGAATTGTGTACCTTAGTCCTGGGTTCGTTAGTTTATTTGGGCTCGGGTAAACGCGTCGTAGTTGTTTTGTAGTATAGGGTTCGTCCTCCCGAAAACCCAGACGCAAATCTTCACAACATCAAGGCATTGGAGTTTTCAGGGCAGCTTGGTTACACACAGTCGAGATATAGGGGCCGGAACACTAACCCAAGCCCTGGTTAGCGTATAGCGCACGTGCAGTGACGACAACACTAAGCGCTTGCGTACGCATCGCACTAGTTACTCTATTATAAAAAAACGCGATTCACACGCGTTTTGAATTTACTGAGGACAAACCCTAAATTATAAAGCATATACGACGCGCTTAAGAAAAGCACAAGAAACAGCGTCGAAATAAACGCGGCGAGAGGGCAATCGCCATGACAGCGCTGCCCAGATCATGTCCAGTATGACGCGAAATCTGCGAAACGGTGGCGGCTGTTTCAACGGCGACAGTTTCAACCACACTGCGCGCACCGACGTGTCACAGCCGAGCCGGCCCACCCTATATGCTATCGCGCACCATCGGCTCGCCGTACGTCAGCAGTAATGAGCCGATGCTGGAGGGGGGCTGGAGCGCGACTGCGTCCTCGCATTAATGTATTCGCGTGCACGGATGAGCCGGATTAATAAGCGGCACCACTCGGCCGCATGTCCGGACGCCGAGCCTGAGCGTCCGCTATACTTCGACGACGTGCCTTCTTCCCTCGCACGAACACATGATCCATGAGCTGCTGGCCGTCATTATGAAGTCGCGCAGTCGCCTGCAGAGTCAGCGACATCGAACGAAAAATAAAGCAATGAGGGATAAAAGAAGGGCTTGCCACGTGCTGGCAAGTCAAAATAAAACGAAGTGATCAGCCGGTCCAGTGCAGGCATAATTGAGCAGACACGGCAGAACAAGGCCCGAAAATATTCGGGTATCGATAAAGGCGTTCAGTGCTGGGAAAGCCGTACAGCCAGCGTTAGCTTTACAGCCAGCGTTACCGAGTCATTGGCAGGATTTAAATACGTGAACACAGAAATATTATAAACCGAAATGAGCTCATGCCTACGGACGTTTTTCAGACCACTCATACGCATGCTTGTTGCCTTTATTTACGCTGAAGTGTACACGTATGTCGCGAATTAGTTCTACTGAACAAATTCTAGTTAATTAGAAGCGCAATGCCATATTTACATGATATATGCGCATAGAGACCCTATACATTACACTAACAGTAGCTTTCATGTTTTCTTATTTCTCCAGATCCCTCCGTCCAACCTCAACGAGAAGGCCCACAGAGCTGCGCGAGGAGTCGTCGACCGCGAAGCTACTGAACGGCATGACGATGAGGTTGTTGACAACAAAGATCCCCCAACGACGTACAATGAACTTTGCAAGAACTTTTATCTGAGGAGGCGAAAGTATCCGCCACCGCACAGTAAACTGAACAGGCCTCAGGCATTGACTCTCAGACTCCTGCAGGTCGGAGCATATCCCAGTCCCGCACTCTTGCACAAAATTTACCCAGAAATTCAGACGTCAAACACATGCGTGCTTTGCTCAGACTTTGCCAGCTTAGATCATATGCTCTGGCGGTGCCCTGCGTTACGGGTTCAAAACGTTACATCGTCAAAGTGGGATGCTGCGCTACGCAGTACGGATTTCAGGACGCAGCTATGGGCAGTCCAACGGGCCCACGACGTGGCGGACAGGTTAGGCCTATCTGTCCCGACGTGGGAGCGGCCCGCTACGTGTTAGTTCACGCCCCGACGGACCTAAATAAAGTTTTTCCATACCCTACCATACCTTGTACACATTTCTATGCATAATATTCATTGTGCTCCATATATGATTGTTTGACAATGCATAATGTCAGGCCATACGCCTTCGAGTCATAATGGGGGTCTTATAAATACTGACGCTTTGAACGCCAGTACATTTTGCCGTACAGTCACAAAGGGCATCTATAAAGGCGTTAGACCCACGACTACCAGAAGTGGTTACGCCTACAGGACGCTGAACGCCTTCGATTTCGTAATACTGGCACGTGCGATACAGCAAAACACTTAAAATGTGAGTAAGTTAAGACTTGGTAATTTTTTAACAATGCATTGGCGCTTGCCACGCAGTTTCTGGTAACCGCTACTTCTGCGAGCCAGGCATGAGGCGTGTAAACCGCAAGTGTTCTTCCCTCACGTTATCCCTTCAATGATGAGCGGAGCGTACGACAGTTGCACGTCCCCAGTGACCCCCAACAAGATGGCGTCATACATACATACATACATACATACATACATACATACATACATACATACATACATACATACATACATACATACATACATACATACATACATACATACATACATACATACATACATACATACATACATACATACATGCATACATACATACATACATACATACCGGAAAGTGAGTGAACCATCTTCAGAATACTATTAGCGCAATATAGCAACCTCGACGTATGATCCCTCGATCAAAGCTCCAGGGTTCGGAACGCTGCATGCTTTTGTTGAAGAGCGTGCATTACGTGGGAAAGGAAAAATATATACATATATATTATGCAGAACTATGACAGGGACACAAAACAATCGCGCTGCAGGCGGCGGAACAAGCAAGAAGCGCCTAACGAAGCGACTCCTGCGCGAGTAATGTTCGAGCGTGCACCGCTGCGCGAAGCTTTACATCAAAGACGGAACGAGGACAGCGCACCGTCTTGGAGTAATGATGCCTGATATCGTGCAGACAAGAGGAAAGAGAAAGCAGGCTCGAGCGTGACTCTGCTTTGGCTGATGCCGCTTATACTGTCATGTCCAACGTACGTATACTTAGCCAGCTGTACGAAGAATTCTGGTGATTGGAAAAGAAAGAAAGAAAGAAAGAAAGAAAGAAAGAAAGAAAGAAAGAAAGAAAGAAAGAAAGAAAGAAAGAAAGAAAGAAAGAAAGAAAGAAAGAAAGAAATGCAAGCAAGAGAGGGAGAGAAGCCAGCCCAGTGCCTTTATTTATTTATTTATTTATTTATTTATTTATTTATTTATTTATTTATTTATTTATTTATTCATATACTTACATATTTATTTAAAAATATCTTACAGACTTCGGATGAGGCATTGTGTAAATGGGGCAATACATAAAGTGAACGTCTATTATACACTGAATATACGATGTCCAAACTGAACAAGACAATGCCCAGTGCTGTTACGAGGGAGGGCCAAGAGCCAATCCTGATAGTGGCTTGACAAGCTTTGCAACCCAACAACGTGGACCAACCCCACAAGGCTGACGGGGAAGCGCCTTCCGTCGTAGTTCAATTGGCAGAGCATCGGAGGCATAATTCGAATGTTGCGGGTTCTGACCTCACCGACGGAAAGGGCGATTTATCGTCCACTTAAATTCATCCCAATTTACGTCATTATTACTACGCTACGGTTAAACACAACAATTAATGGCCCGTATGATTTCCCTGGCCTAATCGTATTCAGTTTGTGGTGTCTAACAAAGAAACGAGCCCCTCGGAAATAATATTCCCCTTATAATGATGAGATGTAGCCATTCAACAAAGTCTGTTGTCGTTGCTGATGGCACCGAGGCACACGCCTTTCGTAAGCGGCGCGGCACGCGTTTAGTGGCGCCTCCGCGGAAAGCGCCCGGCGAGCTCCGGGCGTCGAGTTCCTGGAGCGCTCGACGGACGGCGCCACGCGCCGTAAGGCGCGGTCGCACGGCATCCCTTTCGAATAGCGATGTAAACCCATGCATACGAACGCGGTGCATACAGTCGTCACAGCGGAGACCCAACGTTAGTAATAAAACGGTTGTTAAATAAACTTTAAATTTCGAACACGGACATCCACGGCAAGAACAAATGTATGCACGCCCAACGATGAACTTAAGACCACGATAAGGAAGAATTCCACTCCATTGCAGCATGAATACTACTACTACTACTACTTACTACTACTACTACTACTACTACTACTACTACTACTACTACTACTACTACTACTAATAATAATAATAATAATAATAATAATAATAATAATAATAATAATAATAATAATAATAATAATAAATTGTTGGGTTTCTACTTCCCAAAACCACGATATGATTATGAGGGACGCCGTAGTGGAGGGCTCCGGATATTTCTACCACCTGGGGTTCTTTAACGTGCACCTAAATCTAAGCACACGAGTGCAGCATGAAGAAAAAAGAAAGAGGAAAGGAAAGACAGCAAGCTGCACCAGACGTGCGTCTGCTTCTCTACTCTACTAAGGGAGAAAATGATGAAGGGACGAGAAGGAAGAAGAGGAACGAAGGTGCCTATCAAAGTGGAACATGTGAGCCTGACCATCACATGCCTGCAATCGATCACAAAGCTACAAACAAAAACAAAAAAATTCCAGCTACAACGGGCGGATTTCATTTCTTTTTTTTTTTTCCTTTTCATTAATCTTCCTCCTTTGCTGGCTTCCGCATAACTTATTTATTACGTACGATTGTATACTGACAAGTTTATGAGTACAAACTGTTTAATCTCGTGCAGAGACATAAAAAAGCACGCGAAAACAAGGTATTCACTGCCTTAAGTGACATTTCATTCCATTACACCATATTTTATCACTACGTCATAATCTGTCGTTCACAGTGAAAAGGGTTTCAAATGTAGCCTGTGGAGTCCATCAGAGCGGTGTATGGGAAAAGACGTACGGAAGGAGCAGCCGGCGCCCACCATCAGCAAACTTTTTTTTTTCGCCGTGCACATTACAGAAACGCGACGGAATCAGAGAAGGGGCAGACAAGCCGATAAGTATCTAATATGCAAAGCGAAAAATGGGCGGCCAATCACCGATGTACGTGGAATAAACGCGATTTCTCTGGAGTGTAGCGACACCGACAGTCTTGCAATCAGTCAAGTTAACAATAACACGTACTGACCGACTCAAGCAAGAAGCACTCTGTTGAAGCGGGTTGCCTTAACAAAAAAAAAAAAAAAAAAAAAAAGCACGCGGTGGACACAGAAGACAGAAAAACGCGTAGTTCTAGCATCCGTAGTGCTGTTCCTGGCAACGTAAAACTGCCGTAGCGCAATTAAGATCCACAAATACAAACAAATAAACAAACCCACAAACATCACATTTATACACATGAACTCACCTCCACCACCCACGTTTTTTTTTTTTTTTTTTACGTGATGAAATGGAAGTGGCTTGCGCGTTAGGAAATGTTTAGATATAAATGAACGGCCATACATCGTTTCCACGTTTTATCCTAGTCTCCTTATCTTACTGGACATCTGGCTGCCTGCCCACATTTGTTTCTATGTACCTAAGTACTCTAACGCAAGATCTGCAGTGCTGCTTTCAAGTGTACACGTACACCGCGACGCAGCATCCTTTAAAGCGTCGCGGATAATCCGCCGGTGCGGCTCTTAATTCCCCAACGTCGGACTCGATTATACCGGTCGCCAAAGAGACACCGTGTGTATGCACAGGTCGTCGACCCGGAGAAGAAACCAGCGCTTCTTTTTCATTCGCCAGGTTTGAAAGAGAGGAAGAGATGCTGGCGAGCGAAGCAAATCGCCAATGGCGCCTTTTCCGATCCGACCGCGCGAGACTGATTCTGCAGGGCGTCCCAGGAACTCGGAAGTCAAAAAAAGTAGCCCTGCGGAGATCGGCTTTTGTTTCGAGCGTCACGGAGCAGCGCGTCGCGTGACACGGCGCGTTGGCCGATTAATGCGCGGAGGCAGCAAAACCGCTCCTTCCTTCTTTTTTTCATTCGGCGCCTTGTAATCCCCGGCCCGCCTTTCTCGCCGGATTTATCGTGCCATCCCATCGGCATCCGGCCATCCATGCAAATAAACGCGACGTCCGTCGCCCTTTCCCAAATATTATACGGCAGGGGTCTCAAACTTGCGGACGTTCGCTGGCAGCCCGCGGCTTCCCAAGAAATATCTGACTTGGCTAAATGGTACTCGCATTATTCACTCGCGTATTGCAATTAATAATGCTTCGTTCGCGTAAGCTACAGATCGAGGCGGCACTGGTCTCAAACGTTTTTCTCGTCGGGCACCCCATGCGGTCACCATGTATTGAACACATAACCGTGGAACAAAATCTCTGTACTTCTGATTTTGAGCCATTCTGGAGATCAGAATCTATGTGTTTCTCGAATCCTGACGCCAAATCGCCTTCAGTAATGATGCATATATGATATATGGGAAAGGCGTTCTTTCATATGGCAGCGTTAGCTGACATGTTCACCCCTCGCCCGCTTCAACCTTCTTCTCTGTCCCGGTCCTTGCGGGACAAAGTGTCGCGACTCCGGCCCGCTAGCTGAGGTGAGCTTGAGACGCCTGATGTACGGTCTCAGCGTGTGCTGCTGCGGAGGTGGTTAGAGCTTGGTGGCATCACCGCTCCAAACGGACATGCTCGTAATGTCGTGTGATCCTGCGGTTCTAATCTGCGACAAATTCCATATCATCGTCATATCAGCAATCTTTATCTTGTCTTTCCCTTTCATTTCCCCCCGTGAAGGCTAGTCAACCAGACTCTTTAACAACTCCGCGTTCTCTTTTTATTCCACTTGTCAGCTCTGTCTACCTCTCTAGTCTACACCGGATCTAGGAAGCATAAAACAGTGTACCGGACTCTCACTTACAAGTATAACCGGAAGTGCTGCTTGAACAAAAAAAAAGTAACAAGTGCTCTGTTTCATATTGATGCAGAATGCATTGTGGATGTCTGTGCCGCCCTGATATGCATGCATTGAACTTCAATAGAACCTTTTATGTTTGCTCAAATCACAATCTTAACTATTTAAAAGGGAATAGAACGTCTGAGAAAGAGAGATAGGTTCATTAATGAGCACTCGAGACGTTTGATTGGTGGTACGCCTAGCATGGAGTACCATGGGCGTACGCACCGTGACAGTCCGATAGAGAACATATACAAGTTGACCGCGCAACACTCACCTAACTAAAGCACTTCAATGAAACCAGTGTCACTAAACTTCGACAACAGTTTGTGAAGAAACCCACTGAAGTTCTATGCAGCCAGTAAGAGACGGTTCGTTCTTGCGTGCTAACGGGTTCGGAAAGTCCGTTCCGGATAGGGCAGACCCATCTGCGTTTTCCACCGTACTGCACTGAATTAGTACGACAAATCAATACGGACGAGCGAGAGGGAGAAGAGCCCCCGTGGCGACTTGTCGTTGCCAATTCCTGTTGGCAGGTGAGGACCACGTCCACGCCCCCTCGCATAGGCGGCGCACGACCCCGCCGAGAGAAACACTGACAACACTCGCCGACGACGCGATAAGGGCGTCTGATAAGGCGGACGGAGCAGCACGCGCCGCGAAACGGACGACGAGGAATGAACCCGCGAGACGCAATCGGCGGCACAGAGAGAGACGTGAGAAGCCACCGTCGTCCGAGCAGCGACCTTGAAGAAGTGCCTTGACCGGAGAGACCGACCGGTGCAAGAGGGCGAGGGTAGGGTCGCCTCCGAAACAGCAGCAGAGAAGACCCAGACGACGACCGGGGGCATCGTGTGTGTACCCCCCTCTTTTCGTGAGGGCGATGCGAGGGCCGGACGGAATTCCAGATCGGTCACACAGCGGTGAAAAAGTTTTCCGCGGTACGGGACCCCTCCAGGGCCTTTGTACCTCTTCTCATATGTTTCAGTATTTGTTGGCTCTTACTTCTCTCCTTTTGTTTTTCTTCGCAAGGGTCGCCCAGCCACGACTAAATATACGTATTCGATGCAAGTGCGCACATCGGTGCGCGTGCGTGCCTGCGTACATGCGTTCGCGCGCGCGCGCGAACACACACACACACACACACACACACACGTGTGTGTGTGTGTGTGTGTGTGTGTGTGTGTGTGTGTGTGTGTGTGTGTGTGTGTGTGTGTGTGTGTGTGTGTGTGTGTGTGTGCTAGCGCGCGCGTTGGTGCGGGTGCGTGCGCGCGTGCACACCGTGCCGACTTTCTCTTTACTCGCTCGTACAATTTCATCGCTGAGCACTACGTGGAGGTTTCTCGCATCGAAACAAGCCAGATGGAAAGGAAGGCCCGCAACGCGGGTTTCGAAACGCCATTTCCTTCTCAGAGGAGAAGTCGCACGCAGCAGCCCGCGCACTGCTCCTTACAGATTGGAACGATAAGGTTATCGCTGCCATGCCTTGTGCCTTTGGTGCGGAAGCAATGAAAGAAATACAAAACAAGGTCGTTCTGCGGCCACTTCTTTACGAAACACGCCGTGCCTTAAAAGAAAGTTCGTGCCTATAGTCCTTCCTGCCTGCAGAGTACACAGAGTGTACTTACTATTATACGGTCGCGTGCGCGCAGTGTCCTCATGCGCAATGACCCGGCAAGCGAGCAGCGTAAGCTTCGTGTGGACGTAGTTTCGCGTGACCTGATCGCCATCTGAGAGGTTCCCCTCTGCCTCCATCCATTTCTGCGCGCTCGCAAGCAGCAGGGCTACGCCCGCCCTCTTTTCACTCTCTGGGCTCGACGGTATATAAGAAAGGCGTGATGGCACAAGCCACCACTGTCATTGCTCAATCCTCGCGCGCTGCCATTACAGCCTGCAGGCGCACGTTCGACATATTTATATATCTTTTTTTCTGTTTGCTGCAACGTACAGAGGCCGGCTGCCCTGAAACCATAAAAATGAAAATACAGAAAGAAGGAGGCACGCCGTATTTATTTTAATCGGTGCATACA
This sequence comes from Rhipicephalus sanguineus, assembly GCF_013339695.2. Classification (NCBI taxonomy): domain Eukaryota; kingdom Metazoa; phylum Arthropoda; class Arachnida; order Ixodida; family Ixodidae; genus Rhipicephalus; species Rhipicephalus sanguineus. The sequence goes on from NC_051177.1 coordinate 30,088,634, forward strand.
CTGATCACTTGATCGATCAGATGCATTAATTTTGAAAGTTATACAAACAATTTTTCCCCGATATATATGTGAAAATAACATGCTTTTAAGAGTAATGCTTCACAGAGTCCTGGCAACCTGGTGCAAATCTTGTTAAAGTGTTAGAGCTTCAAGCGCATTGCTGCGCTATACTTAAGGGCTTGTGATTAGGTGGGTGTTGGGGGAGGAGGTGTATAAATCTCTGTAGAAAAGTGTTACGTGATGCCCATAATCAGCTCTCTAAAAACACAGGTGCACGAGAGAAATCATAAAAGCTAATATCATTACCACGAAGGTTCGAACTGCATTAGAAGAAACTTTTAAAAAGTTGCTATTCTGTGCTCTTCGTCGTCTTCCTTGTTGTTGTTGTTGTTGTTGTTGTTGTTGTTGTTGTTGTTGTTGAACGACATGTTCACGCCCGCACGCGGAACCGGATACTCCTCGTCTACGACATGGTAAACGCACGCAAGACCATTCTAATCTCATACAAACAAATATGGGAGTAAGCGATGCGGTACCATCAGTTCTAAAGTGCACAGAACAAGTAAACAAACGAACAATATCAGCGGGGACGAACATTTGCTTGTTGGTCAAGTGAGATCAAAACCGCATGTGCCGTTTGCTTTCGGTTCCAACTGCACGCTCCCGACATGCATGCGGTAACGTCGCACGCCGAATGAGCCACTCTCCGTTTTGACCGATGGCGTAAAAAAAAACCTGCAGCGTGGCGATGAGCGCAAGCGCATCACGCGGTGGGCGGGAAAGACGAAACGAAGCAACGCTCAGCGCAACTAGACAAGCCGTCAGAATGATGTGCGCGGTGACATAAGCGACAGCAGGCACTCGCGGCTCGTTACAGGAGCTTTCGAAGTATTCAAGGTTGCAGAAAATGCGTTGCAACGTAATGTCCTTTCGTTACGCAATGTACGTGCTTTGCGAGTGCGCCTACTGTAGTACACTTATATCTTGGAGGAAGGCGTCATAGGCAGTGCGTCAACTTGTCGTTAAAGGATCGCAAGGAGGGGGCGTAGAATCACGTCGCCACTGTACGTGTTGCGGTGCCCTCGTTTGCTGATGTAAAGGCTACGTTACGTCGTCAGTGCATCATTGCGGACTATATGACCTACAATATTGCGTAGTTGCAAACGAAAACACTCATGTCGACGAAGTTAAAGCGGCTACCACGTGGAACGCAGTTTCGACGTATTTCCGGCAGGTCGTCGTTCGGTGGCGCAACGTTCGGTTTTTACCCCTGCGACGACTGCGCCGCAAATTTGCGCTGAGTGACGTTACCGGGTGCTTGTAGTAAGAGTTCGCTTTCATGATATCGCTTCTGACGGTCCATGTCGTGTCCGTACTTCATTCGATATAAAGGTGTGCGCTTCAACCGTCAGAACCATTAAAAAAATGTTTCACCTGATGAGGCAGTGCGTGTATATTCACCGAGTTTTCCTCAAACCACAAAATACGATCGATGGTATAACGCGCATGCCCAGACATGCACCTGTTGCTTCACTTCGGCTGTGCGGCGTGGGGTAATCGTGTCTCAGAAAGTTGAGTCAGCAAATGAGCTCCATCCAGTTGCAATTGTACGAACTCCTAGATATTTTGTAATGTACAGAAACTCGTATATGGCGTAATAGATTGAAATAGTTAATTTTCCCCTGCCGCTCACAAATCAGAGAGGAAGATACAGCAGAAGTACTGTTCTCTGGGCTGCCACGTATGGACTTGTGCCGTCGGACACCCTCGCCAGAAAATTGAGCCACTGAAGAAGCTCGTGGTACAAGAGAGGGTGTAATATATTGTTATTCATATAAAACAAAAGGAGTATAAATAATAATTTTCGGCGTCTAACGTGCCAAAACCACGATCTGATTATGAGGCATGATGTGGCGCAAGGCTCCGGAAATTTTGACCATCTGGTGTTCTTCAACGTGCACTGACATGGCACAGCACACGGGTGTCTAGCATTTCACCTCCATCGAAATGCGACCGCCGCGGCCAGAATCGAACCGGTACTTTCGGGTCAGCAACAGGCAACCAAGCACCGTAACCACTATACCACCGCGGCAAACAGGGGAATATCAATGGTCACCGGGTAAGTAACGGTCTCACTTTAGCAGCTGCAACATCCACTGAGCCGCAGCCATGGAATGGCTAACGGTGCACTTTGGTTAGTATTACGGCGTGCACATGACACGCTGTCGAGTCATTTTCTCTATAATAGCATTTCATTAATTTTGCTGCAACATCTGCGTCCCTTCCGGCACACGCACTCAATGGTGCACACGAATGCGTAGTGTCGTAATCTAAACCGCAATGTAATTTTCTGCAGCTTACTCTTACTATGCCAAACTCTGAAACTTGCTATGACCTCTTCCGCCGCCCACATCCGTCACGAAAAAAAGAAAAAGAAGAGAAATCGAATAACCGTCTAGCCTAGTGAGCGAGTTGTACAAGCACTGTCCATCGTGTATGTAGTATATAACCCGACGTGTGTACAAACTGTCCTACTCGGAAGGGTGCACTGCTGTCACAGACGTACAGGTGCGTGCAAGCGTACGTTGTCACACATGCATGACTGCGTGTATAAACTGTCACCCTGACATGTCAGAAAAGTGAGTCAGCTGCAACGAGACATGCTTTCGGTTCTATAGCGACGAACGACCCCTTTATAAGCAAACAGAGTCGCGTGCGCGCCTTTAGTGGCTCCAAAGAGCGGGCGCCGACTGCGCATTCAACGCTCGCGAAAGCGGGAGGCCAAGGCCGCGACCGGTGACGCAATAAAGGGGACACAGCGCTCACTAGCGAAACGGCCGGGACGACGCGCTACTTTTTCGCGGCTGCGCTCTTTCTCCTTGTGTAATCACCGCGTCTCTGGTTCCGCGGCAGGGCGCGACTTCGTGTGAGGTCAGCTGGGGACTCAGCCACTTCGATTGTGAAATACATGATTGCCGATCGCCAAACGGGCAGATTAAAAGAGGTACATTTTTTTTTAACCATCTGAATGTTTAAGTCCCCTCGAGGAGGTATTACCATAGGCATGCGCAGGGTTCCCCTTCAGCGGGGGGGGGGGGGGGGGGGGGTTCATCGTAGCTCCCCCCCTATTATGTCAAAGTAAGGGGCAGACTTTGCGTCCCCCTCCTCTTAGGCGACTGGGGGGGGGGGGGTCGCCCCCCTTGCCCCCCCCCCCCTCCCGAGCGCACGCCCATGGATCTTGCATAAGGGGTGCGTTAACAAAGAAACATTCTTTTAACTGCGAGGAGTTTTCATTGTGAATACTATATAGAAGGTTGATCCAAAAATGTTGATGGGCAGATGGCGACGACGTCATGAGGAAGGTCATTCCAGTCTTTTGCAGTCCGTGTATAGAAGGACACACAGAAGGACATTTGGTAGGGATTTGTTACACTCCTTTTTTAACTATTCCCAGCGTGGCTTTAACTCAAGCTTTCGCTCAGGTGAAAAATGAGAAAAATATTGACTGGCAATTGAATCGTTGGATAGGGCTTGAATGAAATGAATGCGGGTGTAAAAACAGCTGAAAGCCAACGCATCGATAGCACGGGGTCATGTGTCCTGAAACGTCACGTGTGACGTCATTAGTAGAGGAGCACGTAGCTGTGGACCCTGCAGCTCTGGCAGCAGTGACGCTGGCAAAATAGTGAGAACCGTGAAGCGGCACGGCGCAGCTAGGCCACTGGCAGAATAGCGCTGTTTATGCAACACCACGCAGAGCCTTGCATTACATTCAAGTTGCACTGCGGCGGTATGACGTGATACGCGACGTTTCTGCGCAGATCACGTGACCCTGAGCTTTGGGGGCGCGAGTATACATTCTCCCAAACTCACCATAACCAATAATTTAGACAGCACTAGCGAGCTGGTATTATGCAAATGAATATTGCAGTTGAAGTCACATAGCTTGGTGAGACGCTCTGGCAGACTGCACTGCCTTCGGGATCGACCCATATTTGTAGTCCCGAATCTCTTTTTCGAAACTCACCGTTTCAAATTACGATATCAGTGACCGTCGCAAGTCAGGCTTACTGCAATCTTTGCAGCGTCTGCGCGTGCTATAATGCGTCGTGTTTTTCACGCCTCCGGCTTCGATCTTCCTGAGCTCCCTCGTGTCACATGACGCGGAGAAAACGCGATCCGAAAAAGGGGCACACGCGACGGCGCATCGCGTGACAGCGCGGGAACCCCGTCAGCGGTGAGCATTACGACCGCATTCCTACGGCGAAGGCCCAAGGCGGCTGGCTTGCATCTATCAACTGACGTCCCTTCTTGTCCTGTCTGTACCGTGCACTGTGGTGGAAGCTGAATGAAAACGGCTGTAACGCGCATTCAGCGTTTCATGAGATCCTTAACTTGACGTCACGACACACGAAACTGAGAAATCATTCGTGTAAAGCTTCGAATAACAGAGGGCTAAGCTAGTTGGCATGTATTAATGTTAAAAGACTGGGCGTGCGAACACGGACACAAGAGAGAAGTCGAATGGACGTTTGTGTTCACTTCTTTCTTGCATCCGTGTTTGCACGTCCAATCACTCACGTAAAACAGGAAAATGGCAGCGCCCATGAATTCAAAATAAAAGAGTGATGGAAATTACGAGAAATTACTCCACAAATTAGTTATATCAAAGATGAACCGCAGTTTATGTTGCTACACATTCTGATAAAGCAGCTACCATTTAGTCTACAGCCTGTCGGATAGCTCAGTTTTCAGCGACTCCTTGGAATAGCTGATGCACTGATTTCATCGAAGTTTACAATGCTGCACTGTATTACTCAGCAAAGCCATGCAGCTGAAGCCGGACAAAAATAAGTATGAGCGGACTAGATAGGAAGGGAGAGGTCGAAAGGCTCCAGAACTGGCAATACCGCGGAAGCGACACACAGCAGGCCTCTCCACGAACAGCGAGCGCATCTAAGGTCGACACCACCCGAAACTCGTTGCGTGGTTTGTGTTAGGCTGGCTCCCCTAGACGATGAATCCGCAGCCCTTATTCTCGCACAAAGAGGTCCACTTGTTTGGAGCTCCACGCGTCCGGCGTCGCAGAGGCGTCGGAGCGAGCCGGCGCCGAGTGAAAGATACCGCACGATACGGCCGGCCCGCTGGAATGCCGACCTCGCTACTCAGATGGCGGCGCGCTGCATTCGTGGTATACGAATATACGCCGCCTTTATTTATGTTTTTTTTTTGGGGCGGGGGGGGGGGGGGGACACAGTCGACAGCTTTGGAAGCAGCAACGGTGATACGGAAGAGAATTGCGGATGTGTGTACATTGCGCGACCGCCGTATACATCGTAAACAAAGAAATAAAGAAGACTGTGGGAGTATATTTCGCGCGATTTCGGGAAAGGAGTTCGTAAATTCGTGGCTTCAGGAAGCGTGGCGCCCGCCATGATGGCGGGCCAGAAGAGAGACGCGAATGATATTATACATTCCCGAAGTCGGCTTCGCTATATCTTTCTTTAGAAATCATATACTGCCCGCTTGTCAGCACGTGAACTCTGTTCCGTGCGTTGAATATGTGCTCATTTATGCGTTTCAGCAGACGAGAAGTACGTGGCCTGGCATCCAGGCCTGCTGATACAAAACTAAACAAGAATTCAGCGCCGGTGTCCTTGTTGCTGCAAACTTTATACTATCAATGTTTTCGTCGACAACGTACGATCGAAAAAACTTAGGGAAATAAAATGAAAACATCCATGAAAGCAAGCGCCCAATAAAGTAGTCAGACACGATTCAAGTTTAAAGCCTTCCTGCAGGCGCATTACATTGCAATTTCTCCTGCGTGAAGCATACGTATACGCTCGCAAAAGGACGCACAAGTGTTTTTCGAACAAGGAGGACTGCGCAAACTCACAAAACGCACGTCATTTTGTGTCTTTTACGTAACCTAGTACGATGCCGGCGACGCACTCGGAACGGTTTCTAGAATGGTCGGCGTAGACTCGCGAACTATCGCGCCGGGGTTGGCAAAACATTGTCACGTAAGGCGGCGCACTGTGAAAACATGAGCACGTAATACGCCGTTCATATCATATATGCTCCACATACTACAAAGAATAGAACACAAACGCAAGATAAAAGAAAGAAACATGAAGGTGATGCTACTACTGGATGACACTTAATTATCTCGTTGTTCTTTTGCGGATACCCTCATTACATTTTCTAAGCGTGCCAGTTAAAGCGCTGTAGTACTTTCGCTCGACATTTCTGAAAACCAATTTGCCGCAAGGAGGAAAGGAGCGAAATTATCCTTTCTTCGAAGTAGATCAACTCCATATTCGTGCCGTGACCTTCTTTAGGACTTCATACAGGCAACCAATTAAGTTTGGTTCTTCAGATTCCGATTCTTCGTGTCTAGCTGGCACACTCATCGACTGGAATATGTTTGCAAACATGTCTGCGTGCTATCGTGTGCAACGCAGCTGCAGCACATGATAGCGTCATCTGGCTAGCGGAACAAAAATGGAAGGGGGATGGGGGGGGGGGGGGGGATACCGCGCATAAATAAACACTACATAGCGAAGAGCACAATGAAAACAAACAAAAGGCAAAAAAGAAGAAAAAACGAGAAGCCGGTTTTTCTCTGGCGATGGTCGGTCGGTGGGCGAGAAGGCGCGTCAGGCCACCGAAGGATGAGTCATGCCGAACGCGCGCGCATCCAGACCGTGCCTTGCTATCCGCAGGCCGTTCGCAAAGCCACGATTTGGCACCTATGCCGCAGACATAATTGTTGGTGTTTTACCATTGCCATTTTTTGGGCGTGTTGGTAAACGGAACTCGAAAACATATTGAGCGCTTACAAACAGGGACGTAAGGGAGACGACAACACAATGCGCTAACTTCAACAATTTTATTTCCAGAAACCACCAAACTATATATCCGTGCACAGTGGCGCCACCAGTCCATCCACTAGCCAACCAAAAAAGCCCTCTCCCGATCTAGAAGGTCAATTGACGGTGCACTCACGCACGTGTCACCATTGCGAGATATAGCCTGGGCTTCGATTATCTCTCGGACGTCTTTATCTTTATGCTTTGCAAGCACCTTACATGAATCATACATCGGTACGCAACCGCATTCCAAACAATGTGTTGACAAATGGCCGTAATTATTCTTATTTTTGACATTTAACTTGTGCTCACGAAGACGATCATTAAGACATCTTCCCGTCTGACCTATATATTTATTTCCACAGGTCAGCGGGAGCTCGTAAACCACCTCTTGTACACAATCCACTAGAGGGTCGCGATGGTTACGACCCTCTAGTGGATCGCGATGGATCCACTAGAGGGTCGCGATGCCTCAAAAAGAACTGATCGCATGCGTAGAAGAATGTATCGACGACTATGGCGCAGTTGCTTTTCAGAACTCAGCCGGGGTATCTGTTCAATGCTTTTTAGATTTGCTTCGCTGCTATCTCCGCTCGACATTTGCCACATGGAATGGGAAAGCTTTCCTACAGAAGCAGGGCGTCTGCATCGGCTCATGTTTGGCGCCGATACTAAGTGACATTTTTCTAGCCCACCATAACAGGAATCTGGCACAGGTCTTGTCGGAGCACAGGGTGGTAAAAGTTGTAAGATACGTAGACGATTACCTTGTCCTCTTCGAGCCGGAATCACACGTATCGGTAGATAAACTCAAAAACGTTTTTTCTGCTGGCCTTAGCCCACTCATCGTAACAGTTGAAGAGCCGTTCGATAACGTGCTACGGTTTTTAGATATTGAACTTCAATTCATGGAACAGCACACGTGTTGGGAATATAAACCCAGAGCTAATAAGCCCCTGTTGCCATACCAATCTGCTCACTCGAAGCTCGTAAAGAGAAGCATTGCCAATCTGTGTTTTGGAAACGCATTGAAGAAATCCTGCCACCATAAGATCCATGAAAGTCTTATGAGTCAGTCCAAAAGGTTATTGGCAGCTGGTTTCCCAGAGTCTGTACAGGTGTCGGTTGTCGAGGGTCTGCTTAAAAGGTGCCGCTTGGACAGTAGTCCTCAGGACGCAGCCATCCAACAGGCGAAAAGTAGGAGCAGAGTGGCAGTAGTGCCTTATCTGCACAAAACGGCTCACAATCTAAAGAAAATAGCTAGTCGTGTGGACATCAAAGTAGTGTTCTCAGCCCCGGAAAAACTTGGCAGATTATGTAGCTTGACGGACCCGTACCGCAGGCCAGCTGTCGGATGCTCCAAGAACCATCGCGACCCTCTAGTGGATTGTGTACAAGAGGTGGTTTACGAGCTCCCGCTGACCTGTGGAAATAAATATATAGGTCAGACGGGAAGATGTCTTAATGATCGTCTTCGTGAGCACAAGTTAAATGTCAAAAATAAGAATAATTACGGCCATTTGTCAACACATTGTTTGGAATGCGGTTGCGTACCGATGTATGATTCATGTAAGGTGCTTGCAAAGCATAAAGATAAAGACGTCCGAGAGATAATCGAAGCCCAGGCTATATCTCGCAATGGTGACACGTGCGTGAGTGCACCGTCAATTGACCTTCTAGATCGGGAGAGGGCTTTTTTGGTTGGCTAGTGGATGGACTGGTGGCGCCACTGTGCACGGATATATAGTTTGGTGGTTTCTGGAAATAAAATTGTTGAAGTTAGCGCATTGTGTTGTCGTCTCCCTTACGTCCCTGTTTGTAAGCGCTCAATATGTTTTCGAGTGGTGTTTTACGTTCCGAAACCACGATATGATTGTGAGAGACGCAATGGTGGAGGGCTCCGGAAATTCCGATCACCTTCGATTCTTTGACGTGCACCTAAATATAGGCACACTGGCCTCTAGCATGTTGACTCCATCGAAATGCGGCCGCCATGGCCGGGATTCGATCCCGCGACATTCGAGTCACCAGTCGAGCACCGTAACCACTAGACCACGGCAGCGGCCACATCGAAGTGTCTCGAAAGTCCCAAGCACTTCGGCATACAGGCATGTGACTGTACCGGTATAGTACCCCATAGCAGTTGGCGTAGCAAGGGGAGTCCAGTCCTCCCCGACTGGCCCTCCCAAAAAAACTTTTCAGTTGTGCATGTTTGTATATATGCACACACATACAAAACGCACACATGAACGTACATAAGCGGTGGTTAAGCCCCGCTACCCCCCCCCCCCCCCCCCACTCCCCTACCAAAAGAAAAGTTTTGGCTAAGCCCCCTGACCATAGCGCAGGAGCAGCGTTCGGAGCGAACAATTTCACTTTCACTAAAACCGAATTTCTGTATCGCACCGAACTTCGCGCTCGCTTGAGCCGGCTGGATGGTGCCAGGGAGCCTTGTGCTCCAGGGCGTCGCCGCGTGAAAACGCAGCCGGCGCCGCGTTCGAAAATCTCTGCAGCGTCAACAAAGACGTCCGGTGCGCCGCGTGACAGGCCGCCTCAACGTGGCGTGAAGCCTGCAGCGACACGCCTCAGTGGACGCCCCGTAACGCTATGCGCTGCGTGCGACTTCGGCGCCAGACAGACTCACCGATCGCCCGAAGCATGAGTAAAAAAATGCCGGCACATATAAAGGACGGAAGCAACTCAATCGTTGCCCCAGTGTAGAGAAACGCACCTGAAACCACGTAGCCGTGCGAAAGAGACCATCGGGAGAAAGGTAACACAATGACTACTAAATTCGGCGAAAGTTGGAACCACGCACGCGCTGGCAATGCACGTGAAAGAGCATATTCCGTGACACGAAATGAAAACGGAGGCTGTATAACAATGGTCACTGTACCGCTGGCAGTGTGTAGTATCGCGGCTCGAGTAGGGAAACACGTGCGTGTAACCCTATTCCGTGCAGCAGAACGGCGAGAACAGAAAACATAGGAATCACCGCACGAGCAGAAGCTGAATGAATCACTATACCGCCAGCGAAATGCATGCAAAACTGCATTCCTTGGAAATATTCGGCAATCAAGTGCGCGATATATATCAGGTATGCTCAAAGTCAGGCACGTAGGCAGGGGGGGGGGGGCAAGGGGCAGACCCCCCCCCCCCCCCCGAAATTCGTCCAGCCTTCTATAGCAATTTTTTTTGTCTTTTTGCCATGGAAATTCTTTCGAACGATTAGGCCTTGCCCCCCCCCCCCCCCCTCCGCTCGAAAAAAAATCCTGGCTACGTGTCTGCTCAGAGTGACTCATTTTCGTTCCTGAGCGATACATGCCATACTTGGCAGAATATTTCCTTTGTTCCTTGCCGGCTAGTACTCTGGCATCCCAACTGACCACTTCAAACAGCACCGGAAAAGAAACTGAAGAACAGAAGGACAACATGTCGAATCATTCTTACCTTTGAGCTAATCACCCGACTCGTATATCCAGAAAGACGGTCAGGTTACAACGCTTGCTGCTGAACATGTGAAAACGAAACGTACGTCGGTCACTCACAACAAACACGTGAAGTGCCAGACGTTGCGGATCGAATAAGTTCTCGGCACTTTTCTTCTTTCCACCACCTTCGATCCAAGGTTCTACCACCTTCGGTCCAGCTCCTTCGATCCAAGGTTATGCACACACGACGGCCAACGACGACTGCACTAAGAGACGCTCGTTAAGTTTATCGTCCGTCACAGGCAAACACGAAGATCCCGCACTGCGCAGCCGCTGCTGATACCAGCGACGACCATCCCTACGGGCGCGCGATCGCAAACATGTATCTAGAGCAACAGGTGCACCGACGACGACTCTCTCGGCCACTGTCGCCGCGCGTGCAAGATGCCTTATATCTCGACGGCTTCGTGGACGAAGGAGAAGACCGAGCGGGGTTTTCCCCGGATTCGCGGAGCGAAGAGAGGACAGCCTCCGAGGAAGAGCAGAGCAACAGAGTGCCGGAGTCCTCCCATGCGTCGGCCGCAACGGGACCCCACGAGAAGGCGTCGCTGTTGCTGCTGCCAGGCCGCGTTGCGTTTGTGATGAGCTGGAGAGACCGCGGCGGTAGCGGGAGTCGCGGGCGCGTATGAGCAAGCGCTCCCCCGCAACCTCGGCAGCGATGAGAGAAGCGGGGTTAAACACCGAGTAAGGACGCCGCAGACAGAAAAAGAAGCAAAACAAGTCAGCTAGGCGAGAAAGCGGAGCGTAAATCTGCGTTCAGGCCCCAGTCTTTGTCCACGTATCGCGTTGTCAGACGACGCCAAGCTTCCGATATCCAGAGTTCGTCGTGCGTCACCCGACAGATCAGTGCTATCTCGCTTTTCCGCACGATGGAAGAATAGATGCCTTTCCTGTTAAACACGGCAGCTGCCTGCTCCTCCTCTCCCAGCCCCACAAGTTCCCGGGAACGTGAACTCGTACTGTGGAGAGCCTTGTACAGGCAGCTGCGTCACTTCCTTTTTCCGGCACCGATTTCGGCAAGGGACAAGTGAGCCTCTCTTGCACAACAAGCAAATAGTTTCCAGATTAGCTTAAAAAACAAGATAAACTGCCAAACGGAGCTCCCTCGCTAAATTCTCGTAGCAGAAATCTCAGAACCGGAATTCCCTTTCTCTTTGCTCTTTGTGATTTTTTTTTTCACCGACATGTACAGCGGGAGGACTTTGACACTGTAGAAAAACGCTGGCTAAGTATTATAAAAAAAAAGAAAAGAAAAGAACGAGTGGAGGTACATCACGTGAAAAGTGGCGAGGATGCGGAACATTGAATAAGTTTCAACACATAATAAAGTCGTGCACTTATTCTGTAATGATGAAGAATGAAGGGCGATATCACATACTACATCGCGAGGATGGGCTATTTGGACGCATCCTACAGAGCGAAGCCTTGTTGAAAGTGAGGGAGATGGGGAGTACGGAAGAGCGTATTAATCCTTGATCTATGCGACATATCCGAGAGCTTTGCAGATGTTCGTTTTCAGGGAGACCAATACCCCCGCATCGTGCCGGCCTTTGATTTCACGAAACCCGTCTCGTTCTCCCGTGCTGGAAAAGGAGACTCAAGTTTTAAAAAGCGCGCTACCATTGACATCACCACGGCGATATCAGCAAACCGGTAAATCCCAATGCAGTATGATAGAGAGAAGAATCTTTTTGAGGCGGAGTATTTAAAGAAAGAGGGAAAGAGAGAGTGAAAACTTTTCTTAAGGAATGCAGCTCCGCATCACCTGCGGAGTTACATACAATGACGTTTTATTTTTATTTACTTTCACGGCCACCGACTGCTTTATGGCTTCTTCTCCGGCCAGCCTCCGAGGAAGAACCAGTCCACGTGCGTGAATATTGTTTCTTCACTTTATGGCCTTTGCGGTGGAGCTAGACGACTCTTTCGTTCCGTTTGCTCTTACGCAACAAGATGTAACGCAGTAAAAGCGCTCTTGCATGCACCAAAACGACGGACGCTAGCCCGGACGCAACTACATTTCCCTTACATATAGAGCAAGAGCGTATGTGCGTGTCACTAGCACAGCCAGGAAATGGGGGGGGGGGGGTAGTTCAAACACCCCCCCTACCCCCACCATATTTCTGCATGCCTATATATAATACATGCACAAATACAAACACACGCACGAACAGACAAAGTATGGTTGAGCCCCCCCCCCTCAAAAATATTTCTGGCTATGCCCCTGGTAAGTGTGAGAGGTCCTTGCGGTTTTGCATAACTTCCAGCGCGGCTGGGCTGCGACCAGTACGCGTATGTTGCGCGTTATCTGCATGCAACAGAAATAGCGGTAAGTGTCTTTAATTAAAGAGCATTAGTGTTGTGTTTAGTTAAGGCCGCACATGCATCCATGACCCACCGAAAAGCACTATGCGCAGGATATGCCTCGTTCTAAGCTACAAGTTCCAGCCGCAACATGCTTCTTTCAAGCAAGATATATTCCAACAGAGTCAGCATATGCCCCTCTGCAATGTAGTCTCCTTTCAGAATGCCAAACACGTGATTATCAGAATTCGTATTATGAAAACAATTTTAGGTAGAACAGCACGTTGTTATTGTCCAGAGTTCGAGTGCAGTCGTTATCGCGATCGACAGAGAGAAAGCACGCGCGAAGCGGCGATTAAGTCCTATCGACAACGATATTCACGTAGGGCGAGCTTGTAGATAAGGGCATGCGGAACCAATACAATGTATAGATTCCTTTTCACATTGTTCCATTTCACTCTCACATGCACCGCTCACGACCGGCCATTCCTGCTGATAACGTTGGCAGAACGCCGTTGGGACCACGTCGAACAGCGGGGGGAAAAGAAGCATTCGAATGGAACCATTACATCAACCCATATAATAATCAGTGCTGGGGTTTGACGTCCCAAAACAATGATATGAGAGACGCCGTAGTGGAGGGCTCGGGAAATTTCGACCACCTACAGATATGCACTCGGGTCCCTAGCATTTTGGTTGTATTAAAATGCGGCCGTCGCGTCCGGGATTCGATCTCGCGACCTTCGACCGGTCAGGAGTCCAGCACCATAACACTAGACCACCGCGGCGGGTTGTTACATTATCCCAAACCTGACACGCAATTTTGTACGGATGCCTTCTCCGACGTTAATCAGTCAGTGCATATTCTTTTTTTAATTTTCATGCTTTATCAGCGGTACAAACGACAGACCACCCTCGATATCGGTGGAATCAGCCGATGGCTGTTAGTGGGGTATGATAAAAATTGTATATATATATATATATATATATATATATATATATATATATATATATATATATATATAATGGAGCAGGTGGGAATCGCTACACAATATCGGCCATGCCAAAACGATCGTGTGTGTCTTGAAGCGGGGCTTCTCTAACACTTTGGGGCTGCAAAGCGAACACGACCAGAACACTCTACGGGGAAAACAAATTCTGATCACGCAAACGACCCTCGGGAAGTGCTCCTCGTATACGTACCGCCGTCTCATCGGGCTTTCAGCTCGCTTGCCCTTCCGAAAGCTCCGCAGCTTCCACGAGTAACTCCCATACGCACAACACAGCACACGTTCAGAACATATACGCTCGCTGAGCACGGACGGATGCTCCACGGCGGTCTTCGTGTGCCGTCCCAACCTCTCGCGGCTTCCTGCACACTGGGCCCCGCTTCTTTCTGCGGCGAGCAAAAGCAGCGGCGTTCTTTGTTGCTGAAAGCACGCATCCGTCCATATAGACGCATCACTTTTTATGGCGCGGAAACAGCGAGCCGAGCGTCGAGAAAAAGACAGCAGAGATGCGAGGAATGCGAAAGAGAAAGAAAGTGCACCGCGTGATGTTTATTTAGTCTAAAAGGGCAGCAGCTCGGCAGAAACAGCTAGCAGCGCACCAGAAAAGCGACCGGTGGTTTAAAGCGAGGTGAACAGCCCCCGTTGAGCAAACAACCCACGGGGGAAAAAAGCATGGTCTGCGAAAACCAGCGGGAGACCTCGGGGCACGATAAAGTAACTAAAAAGAAACCTGCAGCCGTTTGTAAGTGAATAACGAACGCGGCGGTTATGTGCTTCTGGAAGTAGTCAGTGTGTATAGTTTTGCAAACGTAACCTTAACGAGACACGAAAAAGAAACGCTAAATTATTTGTTTTAGGAACTCGCAGGCCAAAAAGAAACTATCGCAAAGCGAACAGTTTGCTGTTACCAGAAGCTTGAAAGACTGTGTATACAAGACACGAAAATAAAAAGCAGGTGTTGGCGGCACATTTCAAACTTCAACGCTACATGGTTGATTTCGTATATTTCTGTGCCTTCTGATATGCACTGACTACTGGTTAACCGGCAGAAAAAGGACCACTTAGTAACGGGGTAAGCAGGAACCTACAATAAATATGAGTTCACCGCGCTCGCATTCCATATGAACAAATTATGCAGCGTACCAATCAGTTCGCGCTTGCGGCGCACACGTTTGCCTCGTTCGCGCCCAAACTGTGCCAACGACACGGAGCAAGAAATATTTGGGAGTCGATACAATTTTTGAACATGTATCTGCTCAAATCTAAATCGTTTTGCCTATCAGGACTAGAGAAGGGAGGCATACTCTGCCGCGTGACTTTCCATCGCAGGACGGTTCGCTGAGGCATTCCGGGCAGAATAATAATAATAATAATAATAATAATAATAATAATAATAATAATAATAATAATAATAATAATAATAATAATAATAATAATAATAATAATAATAATAATAATAAATCTGGGCTTTTACGTGCCAAAACAACGATATGATTATGAGGCACGCCGTATAGCGAAGGACTCCAGAAATTTCTACCACCTGGTGTTCTTTAACGTGCTCCAAAATCTAAATGCACGGGCTTCCACCATTGCGCCTCCACCGAAATACGACCGCCGCAACCGGGACCGAACCCGCGACATTCGGGTCAGCAGCCGAGCCCAGCAACCACTGCACCACCGCGAAGGCCACCGCGACGGCCATTCCGACGGCCCTTTCCAAGTTGTCGCCAGCATCCAGGTCTCCCGTGTGGTTTCGTTCCGAAGAACTCACCCATTACCAATGATGAGTAGTTCGGCGACCTTAGGAAAACCAACGCATTCAGCATGGCGCAACCGACTCCCCTAGTGCACTGGACTCGGAGGGTGTAGTCACATCGAAAGTTAATTAACGAGAAAAAGACATTGTGGGTGATGAAATCTCTTCGGGACACCGGCCGGAATGTTGGTTCTCATTAGCCGGTCATCGATCCTCAGCGCCGCATTTTTACGTCAGACGGCGTCAAAGTGATGACAACCCACGCGATATTCGCGAGATTGGCGAGGTCGGGAGCGGCGAAACGAGACGGTGAGCTATGTGTACACGGTCGCGGCTGCGAGACACGCATAGCGGAACGCGAGCAACTTCGTGCCTCGACCCACGCATGCATCCGAGCCGTGCTTACTCGCGTTACTACGCGGTTCAGCGAGCGTGCCCCACGCTGATTGCATGCACGGAGAATTCGATAGGCTGCGCGTGCGTGATGGAATGGAACGTGACCCCGATGCGTTCGTATAAGCATACTCTATAGACTATTTTACGGATGTGTTTCGGTGCCGCCGTATTTGGCTGTAGCCTTGCCGTTCTGCATACTTTTACAAAACCAACAGCGCTACGGTGGACGTATACACATTAAAACCACTTGGCTGGTGCATTCGACTTTTCCTGACCTTATCAATCCACGTCACGCCATACAAAAATAAGAAAACATTAGCTTAAAAGTCTAAGGTAGCGGCGCCCCTTGGGCACGACGGCTGTGGCGTACCGAGGATGGACGTAGGGTAGCGGGTTCGTGTCCCGCCTTAGCTGCCGGGAAAGGTCCGTATACTTTAGAGTCACGAGGCTCTACTTGTGCAAAAATAAAACAATGCATACTGCTTTTAAAATGCGCGACGTTTCAAGTCGCAGCGTACTCGCAGCATTTGGGGCATTGCAGCAAACGTTACTATGTTGCCGTGCAAGTGACCTTACATGATACTGGTGAAAGTAATGTCAAGAGCATTTCACAGCATTTTCATATCCGCCAACACGAAGGGGTAAATGCATAGCATCTGCATTCCGCCCCTTTCTAAATGCGGCCAACCGCGTCCGGGAATCGAACCCACGTTCTCGAGCTTAGTAGCGCGACACGTTAGTCGCTAGGCTACCACAGCGAGCGAGGGTTAAAATAACAACCAGACAACAGCTGACTTCCGCCGCAATGAGCTTTCGTTCTTCCGCGACACAACAAAACAAAAAACGAAAGTGAAGAATGGACACGTCGCAGCGCTTGCAAACAAAAGCCATTTTACACTCGCTCGCTTGTCGGGCTGTAACCGGCCTCTAAAGCGTGGCCTCTAATAAGCTTCACGCAAGAAGCGACCAATGCTTACGTGAGTAACTTCACGATCACTACAGCGAGGGAAACAGCCAAACAGATGTATATGGTCTCGGAGCTTACATTTCTGCGTCGTGAAGGCGTAACGCGGCCCCGCTCCGTCGCGGCTTATGCCACCAGCCAGACTGGAGCTTATCGCGGCGGCATTCCTTTTCGGATACCGTCCTCGGAAGGAGCGGCTTTTGGCGAGATAAGATTTAGCTGGCACTCGGCCGCTGCTGCCGCTTTTACACCGCTGTCGTTCACGAGACGTCAGTCGCGACTGCAGTAATAATTCAAATTCGGGTGATGCCCTTAAGTATACGGCGCCAAAGCATTTCCGAAGCGTTACCCAAAAATGCGGCAAGACCTTCTCGATATCTGGAAAGTGTACGTTTCGCCAGGCGACAATGCATTTCTCCAGCCGCAACATCGTGTCTTCCAAATCATCACAAACAAACTATATACCCTTGCGCGAGAGGAGATACGAAAACACGGAACTCAGGCGCGGTGTAGAGATAAGCGTAGATTGTTATGTCGTTCTTGCGCCTGTCAGAGAATTGCCAGGTCATCGCTCAGTGAAAGAACCCGTGCGTACACTCTTTATCAGAGGGTGAAAAAAAAACATAACACAATAGAAAGAAACAAGCAATGGTCCTCGGTTCAAAGCGAATCAATACTGATTTTACTGCCATGTCACTGCCATGAAGCGAAAAAATTCTCAGTTTCAAATAACATCATTCCGACCACACTTTAACTATCCGACATACCTCCCATTTATCAAAGATTCAGTACAGCGCTTTCCGCATGCCCCTCAGGTGTGTTTTTCTACACTAAACAGCGCATTAGCGGGACTTCCTGTCGCCGTCACATGCGGGAAAGTCAGGAGTCACGTGACGTGGGCAGAAACGTTAAGTGTGACGTCATACCGCCACCGTAAAATTTGAATAAAAGGGAAGGTTCTGCTTCGAATTACGTAATTATCACTGAGTATAACGTAGGAATGCAAATAGCGCGAAAACTGAGGACAATGCAGCAAGACGGATGGCGAAGTTCTTACGTGCAACGACCCTTTATTGCGCACTGCGCAATGACTGACGGTGCGTGGCTGAACAATGGTGGCTTTGCGGTGTATTGGGCGTAGGGGAGGAATTATTTAAGCATTGCACCGGTTACGGGAAAACAGAAATGAAAAGACATCAGCCCACTTTCTGTGTCAGCCCTAGATTATATGCATGCGACAGATACACGTGGAGTATGCTTGTAAGCTTGGTTATTAGCTATTAATACCCGCCACGTTTCTGAAGCCGAAGAGTGACGACAGCGCTACCGCGAATCTGTGACGTCACGTCCGCAGCTTGCCTTCTCGCTGTTTCATTATGCACTGTTCCGCAAGGCACGACATGAAGTTAAATATAGACTACCCCGACTGTTCGTTAACTCGATACTAATAGGCACCTTGGTGGGTTGCACGAAAGATCCGTGTAGTGCGCAGTTCATAAAAAGAAAGAGACACAGAAAGGAAGCTTATTAGAATAGGTGCAGGCTGCAGCCAGAACTTCGACAAGGTTCCTATCATCCGGAAGTTCGCATGAACCGTGTTCTTATCAAGATTTTGCCGTAATCATGATTACACTATATTTACGTGCGGAACGAGATAATAAAGGTAAGAGTGCCCCACATGTATTTCCTATACACCCAGGGACATGGAACAAATTATCAGACTACAACATAGGTCAATATAGGCAAGACGTTTTCTTTTTATGTTTTTGTAGAAGCAGCAGATAGAGACGCACGTTTCGCACCTGCATATACCCGTATACGCACTCGAGAAAATAAGCTCGTTATCGCGCTGTATCGCGCACGGGACTGGGGCACAAAGGTCAGGCCAATCATCTCGCTATTCAAACCGTTACGACTACCCATAACACCTTCGCAGTCGACCGATAAGAGGCCGCTCCGAGACAACACCTCGAGGAACCTACAAATCGCATATGGGGCGAATTCTCGTTCTATAGTATAGGTGCGCGATATTCCCGGCGCGAACCGAAACCTGTGTTTACCACCGGCGCTTATTAGCTCAGTGTGAGTCGCGACTCATGCAATAAACGCTTTCAACGCCGATCCAGCTCCGCAATCATCCTCGCTGCCGTCTCCACCGTGGCCCAGATGAAACAATGTAGCCGCAAGCGCAACATGGACTCAAACGAGCGTGAAAAAGCGTCGAGAAGGTTGCGAGGCTCCGAGCCATGGCGAAAGAAAACTGCCCCGTAGAAAGAAACACTTTCACCGCCGCGTCTTCCTTAGCTCGCACTCGAAGCACGGATGAAACGCATCGACTTCGCCCTAGCGGAAGCAAAAAATGTTATAAGGACCGAGAGGAAAGAGAGAGTGTCCGGCAAACAACGTGCCCCCGAGCGCACACCGATGTAATCGTGCTCAGAGCGCGTTCCGAACGTAAGAAGCGTCGTCGCGGTCATCATCATTATTATTATTATCATCATCATCTTCTTCGTAATCCTGAGACGACTGACCTACTTTCTCTCGGGGCACAAAACGTCGTCGACATTCCGGGCAGCCCTGCTTCTTCGGCAACTGGAGCCAGCATAATCGGGCGCTGCCCGAATGTTTCACAGCCTGCATGCCCCTCCAACGCTCGGTGCCCCCCCGGGGGGACCGCATTTGTATGCGCCCCCGCTTCGAATGCAAACAAACAAAACACACTCTGCTGCTACCTGCTCCACTCCGTACGGCAAACACTGCGCTACCCGCAACCACCCCGATATTCTCGTCTTTGTTGTTTGTCTGCTTACGAATTTCTTTCTTGTACGTACTAACGTTTTACTTGGCCTTCTTGTAACAGCTAGTTCCTTCAGCAAAAACCGGCGCAACTAGAGAGATAAGAATCATCCGTTGTTGTTGTTGCTGTTTTCACCACAGTTTTCGCATTCCTGCTGTAATGATCTCTTGCTGTTCTTTTTTTTTTATCAATCAAGTCCGTTCGACCGAGTATTCCGCTTTGTCTCAGCCGTTCTAAATCGATGCCTTTTTAAGGGGGCGAAGCACCTTAGGGTCTCGGCTTGTCGGCGTCTGATGTCGCCGTCATGGTCCATCATAAGCGGGTATGTGCCACAAAAGTTTAGTAGATCCCACTACTCGCCACCGGTCCATACTATGCATATTATGAGTTAATTAAGGTTCGTCGTTACTGCCTAAAATGTTATTTTTGGCTTAGCAGCAGTGACCGAATCCCCGACGAAATTTACCAAGGCGTTCAACTTTCTTATTTAAAACCAGAGACACAAACATGGATCTCTACGGTAAAGTCATCTATTTGAAACACCACTTCTTGAAACGTATCTGCCAAGTGATGGTGCTTTACTCGCCACCGGTCCACTAAAAATGAAGACGTCGGCTATTTGTTAGCCCAACAAATAAATAGCCGACGGCGTTAGTGGAGCTGAAAAACCCTTCCCTACATGCCGTAGGGAACTGAAACCGGGCATGTAGGAAATAAGAAGAAGCACCTTAGGGTAACCTGCATTCTGACGCAGTTTTCCGACGACATTAGTGGAGCTGAAACACCCTTCCCTACATGCCCGGGTTCAGGCTTGGCACCATTAGTGCCTCATCAAAGAAATATCTATCAAAACAATGTGGCGAATCACCTGCCTTTTTTCTTCTGTCTCTCATTGCCCATTAGCAGCGATTTTGCTGTGGGAAACGCCAGCGCACACCGCATGCTTCGCCCCTCCCCAGGTTTCACGTTAGTGGAGCTGAAACACCCTTCCCTACATGCTTCGCCCCTCCCAAATTCTTTCTATTTGTTTTCTAGTTGCCCCTCGTTACGGCGCACGGACCAATCCAATGAAGACTATCCGCTATCAAGAGCCCCGATGTCGGGGCTCAACTATGGGCTTTCCAGAGGGCCCACGATGCGGCGGTCGGGCTTGGCCTGGCTGTCCCAACGTGGGAGCGGCGCGGAGCGGCCCGCTGCGCGTTGAGTCGTGCACCTCAGGACTTACAATAAAGTTTCGCATCCATCCATTTGTTTTCGCTTTCTACCGACCTGTCGACATTTCGGCTGCGCCATCTCGCGGCGACATCTCGTCGAGATCTCTCCGTAATGGATGAAACGCCAGGTTTGTCTGCGTCTAAAAGCGCCACGTATATCCGCGCGCAGGGTCCCTCACTGCGGAGGTCAAACATGATCGATAGTTTACGAGCGCATACCATTCACTGGACTTTCAGTCATTGTCTGTTCATTAGGCAGCACTGTCAGGGGGAAAGAACTATTGGCGCAACTACAGATACAATGGACCTTCCGCTATGCCACAGGGGCGGTTGACTGAAGACACCACATTCACAGCCGCTGGATACAGGGCTCATAAATAGTCAGTGCAGCGGTCAAAATTGTTGGACTCCCCAAAAAGGTTGCGCTTACGCAAGACAGATTAGTTAGGGTTTCACGGTTGGGCACATACACACTTGGCTATTTCGCTTGTGTTTCAGTAATGTATTACCTGTTTATAATTTGTGTAAAACAAATTCAGAAGTTGACCTGACTTTCACGTTAGGCAAGCGATTCTTGTTTTAATAGATGAGTAGGCCGAGAAAAAACACCTCGACTGTATAGAGTTTCAATTGTAGACCAGCGATTATAAAAACAGTATGAATATTTTTTTTTTTTTTATGTCACACAAGCGCCGCGTCTACAGAGGCTGCGCCGCAGCTTCGTGGTACGCGTATCGAGGTAAAATACTTGCAAGACAGAGTGAGGCGTACTTTGTCAGTCCTATCGACATCTGACTGGTCACGTGCATCTCACGCTAACTGTAAGCATTGTGCATCGTAACAGAGACTGTTGATCCAGTGCTTCGAGCGTACCAGCTGCAATCGCGAAAGAAGATCGACAATGACTGCACCTTCGCAGTGCACGCATATTAAAACGACCAGC
The DNA here is from genome assembly GCF_013339695.2 of Rhipicephalus sanguineus. Taxonomy (NCBI): domain Eukaryota; kingdom Metazoa; phylum Arthropoda; class Arachnida; order Ixodida; family Ixodidae; genus Rhipicephalus; species Rhipicephalus sanguineus. Next base: position 30,110,384 of record NC_051177.1, read on the forward strand.
TTCTGAAAAGGCCCTTTGCGTAAGTTGCCGGAATACACTGCTCTGGTCAGGCCATGAAGATCGTTGTGCCTTATTTGAAAGAGTGCAAACATGTGCTACTATTATATTATGTGTTTTTTTTTTTACATCGACACCATCTTCGTCTATCCTGTTGCCGTCGTCGTCGTCGTCTTAGCAGTAGTAGTAGTAGTAGTAGTAGTAGTAGTAGTAGTAGTAGTAGTAGTAGTAGTAGTAGTAGTAGTAGTAGTAGTAGTAGTAGGCGTCACGCAGAACACATGATCAGAGGGGGGAGTGAATATAGAAATAAATAAAACAAAATGGCGATGATGATGATGATGACTTTTTCGCACCGAGAATCATCATGAGCGTTACAGCTTCGCTGTACGACGGTTTTCACAGCGTGTAACTGGCTGACTTTTTTTTTTGCATTTTCTCCTCTTAATCGTGTCCATCAGCTTTCATCTCCTCCTCATCATCAAGATAACTTGCTCCTTCTTTTATTTCCTTTCGCCTGACCCCAACGCTGAACGCTGGCTACAGCGTAAAGGTTCGGGCTAATGTATCTGCTTCTTTCCCTTATAATTCATCGCATCTTCTATCTCTCTCGAGTGGCTGACTGAAATGACGTGAATAGAACACAAAGAACAAAAGCGCGAGAGAGCCTCCCACTGTCACTGCAGTGGTATGAACGATTCTTTATCCACAGCTTGCGGATGTTTGCGGAAGATAAGTATACAACGCTGCGGATGCCCAATGGTTTTCGCTCACGCATCAGCCCGCGGAGCCAGCTAGCATTCCGTCTGTGGCCGTCAGAAGGCGCACCGAGCTAGCATCGGGGGCAACGAACGCCCTTGAGAGGCCGTCGGGGCCCTCTCTCCTCCCTTCCTCGTCCCGTGACCGACAAGTAGGCGCGCACGGTCCGGACGCGCCGCCACACGATGTCGTCGTCGTGGGGCAGGGCTGGCCGCGGTGTTGGGCAGGTAGCCACCCCCTCTCGAATTGGGTCAGAAACAGCGCCGGGCTTCGTCACCTCGCGCCGAGAGACGTCATCGGTGGAAAGCTGCGCGCCGTTCGCTCGCCGCGGATCCGCAAAGTCGGGGAGCAACAGTGGTTCCGGTATTAGAAATCGGGAATCCCGGCTTTGGCTGAGGCTCGAAGCAATAAACAGAGCATCAGCCGAAGCTATAGAATGCCGAGTGCGACTTTGTTCCGCTTAATGGACTCACTGACGGATACAAGGATGGAATGAATGTATGAGGTGGATGGATGTAACATTGTGGAATGGTTGAAATGGGGGGAATGGACGAAAGAGTGGAAGGAGGAAAGACCAGATGCATTTATCCATGGAATATAGCTTAAAGGGACACTAAAGATAAAAACAATTTTTCTCGTATTAGCAAATTGACCTTTCACGACACCAAAAACACCACGCTTGATCCGAGCGTTCTATCAAGCGCGTTTTCTATCAAGCGCGTCTTTCTGCGCGTTTTCTCGCTTATCAAGCGGAGAACGCTTGATAAGAGAGAAAACGCGCAGAAACAAAATACGTTTGGCAACGTCACCTTAAAGTTCCCGCGCCAGTCACCACGACGTCATAGATTTTGACAGCGTATACAAGGGTGTACGTAGTTCCTAATCGGTAAAAATGAAGTACATTGTCTGCTGAGGGAGCCAGAGACTTAACGTACCAAATTTCAGGGAATTTCGTTGGGCCAATGCGGCCGAAATACGAAAAAATATATTGAAATCCGTGACTTTGCCATCGGAGAATTCGGCGGGAAACTTAAAAGTAAAACTTTTGACATTGATTTTCTCATGAATTAATAAACCTATGGTAATGACATTAACAACTCTAAATTTTCTAGAGTATAATTAATAAGTCTAAGCTCATTTACTGTATAACTTTAGCGTCCTTTTAAGAGAGCTTCTTGTGCACAATGGTATCTGTTCATATTATAACTGCTTTAGGCGCTAAAAACACACAGACCACAAGAGAAGATGATGGGACAGAGAACCACTCACAAATGCCTTATTTTACGGAAAACCTCAGTGGTCGTCTTCTCATACGATCTTCTGGTGTTTAGCGCCTAAAGTAATTATATTATGCAATGTACTTATATTATGAATGATATGGATAATTCACGTATCTAATATTTTGTGTTATCGAAACACCTGCACCAGAACTATATAAGCGCTGATTTTAATGAGCATCCCAACGGCAAGAACTACAAAAGCAGGGAAGGATGTTAGCTTGAATGCGCGATGTACCGTGATAGAGTACCTAGCTTCCATTAGACACCATCTTATTTACATTGTTTGGCCCCTCTTTGCATTCTGTTGATCACTTCCACTTAACGTTCAACTTCACTTTGATACCGTTCACAATTAGGAAAAACAAATATCATTGCATTAAAAGGACACTAAAGTGAAACCGTGAATCAATTTAGATTGGTAAATTATCTTTTGAAAAATCCACTCGTTAATTTTACTATCACAGGTTCATAATTAGAAGCCAAAATTAAGGCCAACGTATCACTTCAAAATTTCGCGCCAAACTTTGCACACATGAATGTCAGTGTGACGTCACGAACATTGGCGCAGCCAGGGGAGGCGAGTGGTTGATCCCCCTCGAAAACAATTTCTGGCTACGCCTCTGGTCGCGGATGTCAAATGTGTGCGTTTTCATTTTTTTTTTTTTTGCTCCGCATTTTGGCCACATTCACTGGCTCAACAAAGCTTTCTGAAACTTTGAACGGTAAACCTCTGGCCCCCGCAAAGGGCGATGCATTTAATTTGCACCGATTAGAAACTATACATAGGCCCTAGTGGACACCGTCAAAATCTGTGAAGAGGGAGCGAGTTGGTGCGGAAACTTCAACTGAGACGGCGTCGCCACCTGCATTTTCTTTTTGCGCATTTTCTCGATTACCAAGAGTCTTCCGGCGGCAAGAGTCATGTTTCTGGTAAGTTCAAAAGGGTAATTTACTAACGTGAGAAAAGTCTTTTTCTCTTTACTGTCCCTTTAAGTCCGCGATAAAGGTCCGCTCACTGAAATTTTGTGTCAGTATTTACGTTTAATGGTACACTAACGCACCATCCTGAATGAAATCAGATACTTTAGCACACGTGCCCTGCTATATAGTGAACGAAAGAGAAGAAGGAATTGATCGAGGGCGCTTTGCTTTATTCGACACAACGAAATGAAACCAACAGACAGTGAAGCTAAAGGCGGTATAGGGGACATTACCTGTATGTTTTAAGTGTAATCTAGTATTTACGATATAAATAGAAAATAATTAAAGTGGACGAAAAATCAACTTGCCGCAGGTAGGGATCGAACCTTCAACCTTCACATAACGCGTCCGATGCTCTACCAACTGAGCTACAGCGGTGTCATCTACAGCGTCTATAGAGTAATCAGCTATAGCGGGTATAGATCAGCTACAGCGGCTATAGAGTGATCTCATTTCATTCGCTCTGGTTGCACCGAACCGAGCAGACCCGAAGGGGGGAGAAGGAATCTCGTTTTTATTTCGGCGCTCAGCCGATCTAGGCGGTTGATACAGACATGTGGAAGGGGGACGATGCCAACAATGTGTATTTTCCGAGGATGGCCGCGCTAATGACCGCCACGTGGCCGCCATGATGGTAACAATACTCGCTGTGCTACAACAGTGGTCGGAGACGACCGCTACTCTTCGGTTGGGAGCCCGAAATGGGTCAGCACACCGGCTGAGGGCCTTCGTCATCTCCGCCGCCATCGCAGTCTCCCCCTGCTGAGGCGGCGGGCGTGACCACTGACGCTATTGCTGCTGTTGCTGCGAGCGATTGCAGCTCCTCCTGTTCATATACGTTGAATGCGCGTGTGTGTTCGTATGTGGCGTTGTCCATTCGAACGTGACCTGCGGGAACGCTCAGCGTTTGCCAGTGTGTCTTTTCTGTACTCTTGCGAATGACGTCGTGACTGCGCACCCCGCTGCAGCCACCCTTTCGTCTCCTCCCCGGACTGTCCCTTCTCGAAACAACCGCAGTGAAGAGATGAGAGAGAGATGGAGGGAAAGAGAAGGAGGATACGTTGATGTCAGCAGTGTGACACCAATACACACATACTCGGTCTCCCCGCGTAATCATTATAAAACTGAAGTTATATAGACTATACACGTACACACAGCGTCAATAGTTTAGGGACCACGAGACGCAAGAGCAAGCTTAATATTCCCGCTCCTTCGGCAGGCAGCCTTCATTTTAGATTTCTGGTCTGTTCTAAAACGTGTTACCAACATGTAACTGTGCGGTTCGACCGAATACCGTCACAGTATGTTGGGAAATTCAAAGTTTTCTCACACCTAGTGGTCCCTCACCCTTTGACGCCGACTGTACTCTCTCGGTGATTTCTTTGTATTGTTAGTGATGTTATTCTTACTACATAATACGTAAGCATCGGTCAGGGCTGAGTCTGTGAGCGGTTAAGGGTGTCGCGCCTTCTCCTGGCGGTGACAGGCGCGCCGAGACCTTGCGCAAGCCTCGAAAGTAAATTCCAGGGATGGTAAATTTCACTTCCATGAATTGTTTTGAGTTTTATTAGGTTCAATCCACCTATAGTTGTTTCAACCAGGCACAGAAACCAGGCACAAGAAAGAAACGCCGAGCAGCAACATGTAGAAGCTTGGACTGTTTTAGAGAGCGGTTGTTAACGAACACCCTTCACTACGGTCATCGATATCCAAGTTCTAAGCGCCCTTTGTAGCTGCACAAACAAGAAAGAGCGTGAATACTACCGAAATTATTGGAAATCCTGATCTATGAGCTGCCGAACAAGAGAGCAGGAATGTTAAGAAGATGCGAAGAAAGACAAAAGAAAAAAACACGAACGACGCAAAGTGGATGCACAATTCAGAGGTCACAGTCAGAGCTCTCAACGAGCTTGGGAGGATAGTCACCCGACATGATTCCACAGAGGGAAAAGGTACGGTTAAAGATACGCCTAAGTAACCCGTTTCGCATTCGTTAAGTCAACCTCATGATCCGAACAGCGCTCATCAATGCGATTTCCTTTGCTTAATCAGAACGCCACAGGATACTCGAAGAAACGCCCACACACGAACAAAAACGACACGCATCTTGCTTTTCTTTTATTCCGCTCTGTCGCTCATGCGCGAAGATAATTGCGCGGTTACTCATTAGAGCGAGCCCGGGGCGAAGGCCATCCAGACATGCACTTGCCTGATAAACGAACCTTCTTGGTAACTCAAAAGAAATACTTAACCAAACGGTCTTTTACTGCCCATATGTAGCTCGTTCTACACGGTAACAGCATAGTGCAACAGTTCGATAATATACAAGAAAAAACGGGACGGCGCATGCAACCTGCCCGGCAAATGACTCAGGCGGCAGCGACCACACCTCGCAACCTGCCTCCGCTGGGCGTAACGCAATCCACCACGCACGTGGCGAACACTGTCAGCCTGTTAATGCGCCGAATCGATCAGAGGTCAGTCTGGTCATTACTCGCGTGTTGCCCCCGCGATCCAGTACACGCCGGCCGCGCGTCAACCGCGAGCGAAGGTCGCAATCACGCCGTGTACGATACATGAATCCGCGTAGCGCGAGCGCCATGTAAGGAAGGTATCGCCGCATTGATCAATCTGCACCTATATACAATCGGGCACCGGCTCTCCGAGGACTAATAGTGATTGTAGGACGCTACGTATTGCTTTTTTCACGCGAGAGTCGTTTCCAAGAGTGACCATGTGTACAACGGAGCAATATTGCTGTGTGCTCGAGGACGCACGTAGTTTTTGCATGACGTAACCAGCCATGTAGACGAGTGCAGGTCTAACACACAAGGGAAACAACAAAATCGAACAAGGACTGGTTGTACAGCTTTGTTAAAGGAAGGAAACAGACAACGAAATGTAACCCACTAATTTAAGGACGTCTAGCATTACGAAGTGCGTTTTAGCGTTTCAAGGTTTAGAGCAAGATACAGCGTTGAATCAACGCATTGCCTTGACTAGTTTTACAATGTATACCTCTAAAGTTTCCCAATGCCTATGTCACAAAAAGGTTTTTTCTCTTTTTTTATGTAAATGTTGCGTAATTTGCGAGGCAGGCGCTAAAGACTGCTTAAAAAAATGTCACGAAGGGGCTGTTGTGCACATAACATCAGCGTTCTTATGATGTGGAAAGCAGGAAAGTAAGTTTATTTGGCTATGTCTAAATTATTTTGTAACAATACTTGAAATGTTGACATGTTTTGTAGAGAGTGTGAAAGGCTATTTAATGAACGCTGGGAAGATTCGCCTGAGGGCATCGCACCGGTCCGCTATGCTGTTTAAGACGGGACTGATGAAAAACAAAGTCATGCGCGCTGCATGCCATAGTTGTATACAAAGAACACACCGCAGCACGCGACCTACAAGCAAACTGATGCATCTCACTGTGTCACAAATTAGCGTGTTATAAAGCGCGCGCGAGGCCGCTTTCAGCTGGCTACGAGACAGAACGGCGCGAACGACGGGCAGTCGAGGGAGGGAGTCAGTCGAGAAGAAGTGAAGTCAGTGAAGGAGTGGCCCGGATGGTGAAGTTATGCTAAGTGTGGCTCCGTTAGCCAAAGAAGACGTGTTTATGATGGTGTGCGGTCAGTCGATCGTCGATTTGGAAGAATCCGATGACGACACCGTGTGAGCCGTGACAAGTTGCGACGACGGTTGAGCTACGACGAACAACGCTGGAGCTGGCGTGAGTGTTTCCTTGAAGAGAAGCATTCGATCACCATCCAAGTATTGTGGACTGGATACGCCATTGTATATTCAGGACTTTAACGGTCATTGAATAGTTTTAATGCATGCGATTGCATTTGTAGCGTGTGATCTGTTTGTTTAGCTCCCGTTGTGTAAACACCATCTGAATTATATTGTGAAGTTGTAACTGGTACCAGCCGAGTGTGCATGTGTTTGTATTATTTGTATTGCCTTAACTGAGAATATATTTCGTTTTCGTTTGTGTTATCGACTCTTGGCTCTGACTCGGTCTTTGGACCACAACCGGCGTTCGCTGGCGCACCAAAGGACCAACTCTAAATTGTCCGCGCTTTCGTGGTGCGTTTTCGGAGGGCCGTGACGCCAGCCCTTAGAATCCGCCCGGCGATTGCCAACCCGATTAACGGGACAAGTGACACACTGCAAACCAGCAGCTACTAGAAAGTTTGTTTTGTGTGTACACGTTTGCCCGAAAGCGCTGTAGAAGATTACTCGTTGCTCCTGTGTTCAACCTGACAATCTAGTACTTCGCTAAGATAAACTTCACAATATAACGTTCGTGGAGCAAAAAGACAGTTTGTTGAATTAACTCTCTAGCAATCACACGGGTGATGATTATACCAGATTTCACTAGGAATCAGTGTGAAGCCTGCCAAACCGTGCAGGGTAGCCACGTTCCCACAGTATTGAATAATTAAGCTGGGTTACATCAAAACAGCTTGCACGAGGCCATAATAGATAACTACGAAGAGGACATTTAACAGTATTTAAAGTCAAAATTGTTTGCAAGCAGTCTTATGAAAGGGAAATTTAACTATGAATGGGAAATTTAATCAGCCTTCGTTAATTGAACTAACAGGATTATAATTAAGAGAAACGACACGTTATCTCAACTATATAACTGTTGTGGCCATTGCATGTGAAACGCGAAAGATGGCGCTTGGAGTGTAACGTTAACTTAAACGATGGTAGCCGCCTTTTTATGAGAGAAAGTCAAGACCGTTTTTTTCCTAAGCGCACCCTAATGTCCTCGAATGTGAACGGATTAAGCAGCTTCCGCGTGGACCAATGAAAAGAAAGACCAACGTCCTTGTCATTTCGTGCCATTGAGAAGCCAGCCATCCGTGAATGAGTGGCGGTTGCCGCCTCGAGCGAAAATACGGCGGGCGTCGGGCCTCTACAATAGGAAGAAAAGACCTCGAAGTTAAAGGCGTACTAACGAGGGGAGGGACAAACATGGCCGTCATTGCGACAAAAAAAGAAAAAAAAAACAAGGACGAGAGCTATAAAGCATGTAAGTGAAGTGGCGCGTTACCTGCGGTTTTCGCCTAGAGGACAGAGTACAATATATACTCAGACTACCTAGGGTGAGGCAGAGAGGAGGTATGCGTGCCGGTCACAGCAAGAAGGAAGCCGGGCATGCGTGCATATAACACGGTTATATGCGCTCATGTATACGCAAGAACAAGGTTCAACCTGACGCCTTTCGGCGTTTATGGAAATCATGGCCTCGTTTATATGCACCAACCGCAAAGATTTAAGAAACGAAAAAGAAATGAAATCTGTTGAGATGCCCATCAAAAGTAGGTGGGCAGAGGCGGCGTTACAGATACCGACACACAATGGGGAAAAAAAGCGGGACGCACGCTGCTTTACAGAAAGGCGCACCTTACAGGCGGTTCTGGACCACCTCGCAAGAACAAAAAGAACACAAAGATGGAATGTGTTCCTCGCGAGAAAAGGCTGTAAAGCGACTCGCGCGCGCGATTCCGGTGCGATACTGGCGGCTCCAGAGGGCAGGAGTGGCTGGCCAAGGCGGCTAGCTAGCGGTCGCGCTACAGACACTCACTGACGACTGACCGGTGCGGCTACGCCGTGAAGAGTGGAGTAGAGAAGGCAGCGCGGCCCACGTTGCTGCCGCCGCCGCCCACTGCCCGACATCGGCACGATACAACACGCGAGGGCCTTCGACGCGAGGCGGCCCTGCCCGCGTTTTCGCCTTCGACCGTTGCTCACGCCGTTCGTTTGTGTGCGCGCCGAACAATACGGCACGGTCCCAAGGCTGCCCATCCACGGAGGCGGCAACGACCAGGGCTGGCTGTCGCTGCCGCAATCTTTGACAAGCAAGCGCGCGTGAGGTGAGCGCGCCCTTTACGAAGGGAAAACAAGGGAGGCTGGCGGATCGCCGAGACGGAGAAGGGGGCAAAAAAGTGAGGAAGGGGACAACGAGAACGGAGCGCCGAGCGATATATCGCAGGCACCCGCGGCTCGTGCCCGAGCTTGACGGCTGGCTGCTCGTACCATGCCTTCCTCACCAGAACGTCTCCAGCGCGAAGGAGCGAGCTCCCCGCCGACGACAGTAAGAACAAAACATAGCGTGAGCTCACGCCTATCGGCGACAGAAGAAGCAGCAGCTCTGGGAAGAAGAAGAAGATAAGAACAAAGGGAGAGACAGGAGGGGCGCCTCGAACGGCGCGAAAGTCACGGCCCCCATTAGCATGAGATCCGCCATCTCCTTTGTCGACCCATTGCGGTGCGCGAGAAAAGTGGGACTATCCGTGCAGACGAGGAAAGGAAGCGACGTGCGCAGCCGATCAGCTGCGCGCTACCGCCCGAAAACGGAGGCGCGGAGCAACGTTACAGGAGGAGGAAGAGATGACTTCGAAGAGAAGACTGGGCCTGGCCTGTGGCGTTAGCGTGACACAGCCGGCTGTTTGAGGCTCCCCGCCGGGAAAGCAACAGATGGCATTCCCGGCGTGCCGCGGAGACTACACGGCTTCTCTGGGCGCGCGTCATGCAGCGGTGGTGCGGCGGTATGGCCAGCCGCGCACGATTCCAACGTCAAAATAAGGTGCTCCCTGTACGTTCAAGCTCCGGCACTCGGCGGTCAGAGACAATGCGCGCTGAAGCCAACGACGTCTTCTCCGCCAACGAGGCACGGCGTTATAACGCGGCCTGCGCCCAAGGGCGGCAGCCTCTCGAGCGTTCTTGTCTTTGACGGCACGGAGAAACAAGCGGCAGCGCTGCAGCACACCTCTGATGAAACTCTAAAGTGTGATTGCCTTCGGAACGCGCCAACGACGATTTGGAAGACGAGCCATTGTTGAGTCCGCCACAAGTAACGGCCTCTGATAGCGAGGCGATGACTCGAAAGCCGCGGACTGTGTGGTCCCCCCGGGTGCAGCAGGGCGAGCCGATTGCACGCGCTCTGCGCAAAACGATGGCGTCGTCGCGTTCCGCGCAAATGAGTGGTCAGAATGCATGGCCCGCTCGCTTCACGAAGTGCACGTGTGTATGCGCAACGTAGCGTGTCTCCGCGTTCTTCGCCTCGACGGAGCTGGGAGCGTCGGAAGGTCGACCTGCTTGGCTGACCAAAGGTCGCGTTCTTCTATAGATGCTCGAGTGTTCTCATGTACGCATGCGAAAAAGTCGAGGGTAGTGTCCATCACCTTTCACACAGGCGCGACCGGTTATGAACTGAAACGTAGCAAGTGCATACACTCAGTCAGCGGAGGTTCACTGGCCCTTGTTATGTAAATATCGAAGATACGTGAAATTATACACACACACACACAGTCATACGAAGCAAAAACACAAATGAGGCATTAGACCTAATTTAGTTGTTCGAGCAAGGTTCTTTGCACGGTCTTCTAAAAATGATATCTTCTTATGAATCAGTTTTCTTTTTTTTTTTTTTTTTGCTGAGCAGAGTCAGTAATTTGCTAACGATATTTCGAAACATCATGTTCGTGGCGTTGGCTTTCAAATTTACAAGGCACACTGAACAATCAATAAGTACCCGCGTAGGAGCTGCCTAGACCGAATAAGATATTAAAAACGAATCTTTGGAATTAAGCAGATAATCCAGTCGCCTAAACCAAAGTTCTTCAGTGCAGGTTAAAGCAAACGCGATCTATTGAGCATATTGAACCAGCGATATCGTTTCTGTGCAGGCTAGAACTTCATCTAAAATAAGGCAGTCTGCATATCCACCAGAGTCACGACTAATGGACCACAATGCCAAGTTCGGGAGCGTACGCATAAACTAGGCAATACCATGCGGCGGACTAAGGAACGTAACTGTTTTCAACTATATTAATGGGAACTAACAGACAATAACGCCAAGGAAAGTATAGGGGATGTTTTTAGTAATAAATGTAAGGTAATTGTGAAGAATCTCAACTTGTTGAATTCTCGACTGACTTGCACTTAAACCTAGACTCATCCTTTGCAACCGATGTCATTTACCTCGATTTCTCTAAGGCTTTTGACCGCGTTCCTCACCAGCGTCTCATGACTAAACTGTCTTGCCTTTCAATTGATCCGCTGATATTGTCATGGATTCACTGCTTTTTAACTGATCGCTCCCAGTACACCGTCATCGAAGGCCATCCATCTGCCGCCACTAACGTTATCTCCGGAGTCCCACAGGGCTCTGTCCTTGGCCCGCTTCTATTCCTCATCTTCATCAATGATCTTCCTGCTCAAATTTCATCAACCATTCGTTTGTTCGCGGATGATTGCGTTCTCTACCGGCGTATCTCTACTATTAACGATCAGGAATTGCTGCAGGATGACTTAACCTTGATTCAAAACTGGTGCTCGACGTGGCTCATGCAGTTAAACGTTTCAAAATGTAAGTTTATGCACGTGTCCCGTAAGAAATCTAATCTACACTTCCCATACACGATAAACAATACCGCTCTACAACAGGTGGAATCTTATAGGTATCTTGGCGTAGAAATAACAGATAATCTAAATTGGTCTAAGCACATCACGTCACTTTCTGCAAGCGTTTCTAGATCACTAGGTTTCATCAGACGATCACTCACATTTGCTTCGCCCACAGTTAAACTAATGGCATACGAAACATTTATACGCGCCAAACTTGAATACGCATCCCCTATCTGGAACCCCCATCAAGAGTACCTAATCGAGGCGTTGGAGGCAATACAAAATCGAGCTGCTCGTTTTATAACTTCCAAATATGATTCTAGATTGAGCGTCACTAACATCAAGATTTCGATTGGTCTAACCCCTTTGGCATCCCGTCGCAAAATAGCAAGTCTTTGCCTTTTCCATAAGCTGTATTATAACTTTCCTCATTTACGCGAGAGCCTAATCCTGCCGCCCATGAGATCATCACGACGTCTGTTTAATTGTCACAGTGTTCAACGCATTCATGGTTCAACTAACGCCTTCAACAAATCATTTCTACCGACTGCCATATCGGATTGGAATGTACTTCCTGACGGTATTGTTAATGAGGTAAACTGTGTGAAATTTAAAGATTTATTGTTACAGCACCACTGTCAGGAGGACGAGTAGTAGCCCTGTTCTTTGCGCGCTTATACCTGCCTTCCCATTTTCATGTTATGTTTTTATTGTTTTTCTTGCTTTTTCCCCCTTACTGTATTTTTTTCTTGTTTTTCCAACAGTTTTTATGTCATGTGACCTCGTGACCCGTGGTTACCTATTGTTACCCCCCCCTTATGTAATGCCCCATGAGGGGCCCTTAAGGGTAAATAAATGATGATGATGATGAAAGAAAAGTGGACGAAAAGATAGCTTGCCGCGGGCAGGGACCGAACCTGCGACCTTCGAATAACGCGTCCGATGCTCTACCAACTGAGCTACCGCGGCGGCCATCCCCCCGTCCACTTAATAAGGTATATGTGTGCATTTAAACGTGGGAGCGTCAGTCAGCGCCGCCAGTAGCCATGACGGCGAGTGTGGAACACTCTTTTTCTGCCTTGTTGGCGTCACGTAGCACGTGAACTTATTACGAGCTGGCAGCTGACCAATAATCCCTCGCATACCACCTGAAATCATCAAGTCTGCCAGAACGAGACCCTCGCTATGAATGAATGAAAGAAGTGTTAATTTCAAGGGCTCGTTTTCTTTGTTATACACAATATTAATGGGAACTAACAGACAATAACGCCAAGGAAAGTATAGGGGATGTTTTATTGGTCGGCTGCCAGCTCGTAATAAGTTCACGTGCTACGTGACGCCAACAAGGCAGAAAAAGAGTGTTCCACACTCGCCGTCATGGCTACTGGCGGCGCTGACTGACGCTCCCACGTTTAAATGCACACATATACCTTATTAAGTGGACGGGGGGATGGCCGCCGCGGTAGCTCAGTTGGTAGAGCATCGGACGCGTTATACGAAGGTCGCAGGTTCGGTCCCTGCCCGCGGCAAGCTATCTTTTCGTCCACTTTTCTTTCTTCACAATTACCTTACATTTATTACTAAAAACATCCCCTATACTTTCCTTGGCGTTATTGTCTGTTAGTTCCCATTAATATTGTGTATAACAAAGAAAACGAGCCCTTGAAATTAACACTTCTTTCATTCATGTTTTCAACGAGGTAACACTTTTTAATAACGCAAGACTGGGTGTACAGCATAACTATATCCGGGTTTTTTGCTATTCTGGTGAATATGCAACTTAAATTTCATGCATAGTCGGTGCATCTCCATTGAAAAGCAAGACTTTCGAAGCCCTGCTTCCGTTGCCTTCTACTGAAATACCTAAAGTGAGAAGATCTTTGCGACCGCCTATAGTCTTGATATGCTCCCCCAAGTGTGCGCGGAATTCCGTCCATCTCTCTTTTCTCCTTTCTCGCTTTTGGCTCCTTTATCCGTCTCCCAAAGTGCAGGCTAGCAAACCGGACGTGCGTCTGGTTAACCTACCCACCTTTTCTTGCCTCTCTCTCTCACACACTCTCTCTATCTCTCTCTCAAAGCCTTGCTTCAATGGTTTGTGATCTCCTAGACCATCTCATAACAGCATATATGGGTACGATCGCCATACGCACAATTATCTATCTATCTATCTATCTATCTATCTATCTATCTATCTATCTATCTATCTATCTATCTATCTATCTATCTATCTATCTATCTATCTATCTATCTATCTCTCTATCTATCTATTCTATCTATCTATCTATTATCTTCTGTCTGTCTGTCTGTCTGTCTGTCTGTCTGTCTGTCTGTCTGTCTGTCTGTCTGTCTGTCTGTCTATCTATCTATCTATCTATCTATCTATCTATCTATCTATCTATCTATCTATCTATCTATCTATCTATCTATCTATCTATCTATCTATCTATTTCTGTAATTGTACCGCGCAACTCCCGCAACAGCCGCAGTTCTCGTTATATCAGCTCCTGTGCACACCTCGCGACCTTCTTAAAACAAGGACACGCATCTTCATAACTGAAGAGTCAGTCGAAATGGCTCGCAACCGGGTCTGCGACGCGAGCAAGGCGCGATGTTCTCGCGCGCCGACGCGTCGGGGCGTGCTTTCTGTCAGGACGATTTTTCTCACCTCCGTCAACTCGACGTGACAGCGCGCGCAACGCGAGACCCGCAATCACGTGCGAAGCGCAGAAACGAGACTCATGTGTGTGAGAGGCCTCGCGTTGTCCGGGGCCGAGAATCGACGCCCTTCCGTGATCGAGCATAACCAGGTCTCTTGTGTGTGCGCGTGCACGCGATACGGTGGTCGGGCCACTGCTGCGTCGTTGCGTGATCCCGAGCGCGCGGCCTTGCCCCCGTGTCGCTTTGAAACAGAGAAGGGAGGTCGCCCTCGATCGCCCGAGATGCTTGACCGCGCCACGGAACTCGGGCGTAGAGGATCTGGCGAGGGACCGCGCCCGCGACCATCGCTCTCGGGTCACGAACGGTCTTTTGTGTCCGAACAAGTACGTGGAGGCCGAGAATTCAACCAACGAAGGGTTAAAGGAAAATATACAAGTGAAACAAGTCCTTCCTTGCTTCTGTCAGCTGCCGTGTTGTAATTTTTAGGAAAGAATATTAATAGATTGTTTTATTATAGTAATGTACGTTAGAACACCGGACGTGAAAACTTTCGACGATCGCAGTTTAAGTGTCTGGTATTACATCATCTTACAGAGACGTAAAATATATAGATGTCCTATTGTTAGACAGAGACCTGTACTTGTCCATAAGTCAAGAAGAAAAGAAAAACGCTAATCATTAGATACAGTATCAGTTTATCCTACACAGAGGTAATGTGGTGGCTTGACTGTGTGAAGCGCCGACGTATACACACTGAAATTGTTCGTTCTTCTACCTTCGTGCCGACTTCATTTGTTGTCCTCTTCCGCATTCCTTCGTTTTTTACCAGTGTATAAGCGTGAATTCGGCAAACCAAGTTTACTACGGAACCCGAAGAGCAAAACATGTTGGAAACACCGACGGCTACTGTACAAGGAGCGACCACGGCAATCGGGCCGTTCGATCTGGAAAGGGCGGCCGTATTATAACTAACGTATATATAGGCTTAAGAGACTCGCAAAGCCCCGTATCTTGGCCACGCATAATCCCACCCTCTTCTTCACGCATGCAGCGACCGCTACTTCTGTGCTGACAGCGGCACGGCGGATGGCAGCAGCGCCGGCAAAACAAAAGGGCGCCAAACTAGAGACAGACGGGGCGAGGAGTTCGACGCTGGAATCGGCGCTTGGGCTTCCCGCTATCGCCGAGCGCTCGCTGCAAGAAATGACCGGCGCTTCACTCATCAAAGCAGAGGAGTGGGAGTGCCACCACCAGGGTGAGCGCACGTCCAGCTCTCTGGACACGGGCATCCATGCACCGAGGAGGTGGGGCCTTCAGGCCGGGGCCATCTTCGAGAGAAGAAGTCCATTCTCCGCGCCTGTTGGCGGCGTCACCTGGCGTTCGAGCACGGCTGCTGCAACTGACGCCGGCGAGAAAGACCGCCCATCCATTACGGCTACGCCATGAGCCGAACGGCGGTCATAGTGGCGGCACCGGCGTCTCTGCACGGTCAGGCTGAGGCGCACCGGCTAATCCGGGAACACTGACGAAGGGCAGGGAAGGCGGCTGGATTCTTCGCTTTTGTTCTATCGTCCTAGTAATTGTGCGCATGGTTGATAAAGCCTAGAGATGAACGTGTTGCACGGCAAGCTGGTGTTTGCATATTGTAGCGCTGAAGCACAATCACAAAAGAAGGGACAGGCGCTAAGTCGCACAGGCCATAGGGGGCGCATCAGAACAAAGATTTAAAGAAACTACGTCCGATGTCACACAATGAAACCGACGTTTGACTGACGCAATAATTTCGTTCTTTCTTTATGTGGAGTGCCTCCAGAAGTTCGCGCGCCGTTTTATCTTACTTCTACCAAGTATTCTTACATGATGATGATGATGATGATGATGATGATGATGATGATGATGATGATGCAAACTTTACTTGGATCCAGAGAAGACGCAGGGGAGACCCTGCGCCACCCGGCTAGTCCCACGTAGCGACCCTTACATCACGGAATCTCGGTTCACAAAAGCAGGTTTTGCAATGCGCCGAAAGGTGCGCAGTAAAATCCTTTAGATCGTTCGCGCGTTCCCTCATGCGGTAATTTACGTATCTGCCCGTTTGTCCTATATAGGACTTCCCACAAGTTAGCCTACAAAGTTTCGTGCAAAAAAAAAAGTACTATCTTCGTGCTTGTTGCATTATATCGATCTTGTAAGTGGTATTATTCATTATGCACTAACTTTCTACAGATTTCCGGGCAGACGCAGTTTGCTAAAAGAACAGCAATGCATTAAGCATCTGCGCGCACGTAATCGTTGCGATTTTCTTTTTTATTAGATGTTCTTAAGGAGGGGTTGGTGCCTATATGTGGCGCCGGCTAATCATCTTCTCTTGCATAATAGTTGTCATTCTAAAGGTAAAGTAGTGGGCAGTCACAAAACTATACAATTAGGCACATGGATGAAAACTCACGCCCTCAGCCCCAATCCCAGTGCTTCAATACAAACAAATGTCCGCTCAACAGAAGAGTTCACAAAACACAAGTTTCCGAATGTACAGTGTCTGCTGAGTGAACATCTTGGTGAAGATTTCATCACGAGTGGACATTTAAGTTTAGAATGACAGAGAGCTGAGTTAGTTGGTAAGTATTCATTCTAAAAGAGAGGGCGTGCATCAGGGGCGTAGCCAAGGGGGGGTTGGAGGGGGGGGGGGTTCGACCCCACCCCCCGAAATTTTTCAATTTTGCTTGCGTATATAGGCACGCACACATACAAACACACGCACGAACATACATAAAGTATGGTTGAACCCCCCCCCCCCCCCCGAAAAAAATTTCTGGCTACGCCCCTGGCGTGCATACACGGACACAAGAAAGAAGTGACCACTGGCGCAAAGCTCCTCCCTAACGTGACGTGCAGTCATTGCTTGCTATCGCCAGCCGGTAGCAAAAGGGTAACCGTTATCACCTTCGCCTATGCCTTCGACCCATTGTGAGATTAAACGCCACATGCAACTGCCGCGGCACATCGGGGAGGAGCTTTGAGCCAGTGCTCACTGTGTTGCATGCACAATCATGCAAACTGCAATTAAACTTTGCAGCGGGATATCTCGGGGCACAGACATGCTAGAACAATTCTTCCAAGTGAAACAGTGTAGAAATGCGCCTGCCTCCAACTTTTCAATACAAACATGCCCGCTTGCTGCACTCATTAAAAAGCTAATTATTCAATCTTAGTTAATTGGGCGGCTGACAGCGATAATTATTGTCTCGCTTTGTGTCCCCCTAGATGCATAACTTATCTGCAAATGTGGTTTTCACGTTCTTCCCAGTGCTTAATTAAAAAAAAAACATAAACTTAACTTTGAACACCCGGTATAATGATTTCGCAATGTCGCGCCGTACAATACAAAAAAAAAAAAAGATGAGCGATGAGTGTAAGTCTACAATTCTTCAGTTACGTGGAATCATGCGCGCTGCCGAACCTCTGCAATGCGCACACTACAGCTGCATGTTTTCGAGACGTTTGATAAAGACTGCACGCGTACGTAGATTCCTGTACGTTCCCACGAGAGTTATGCCGGAGTTGACCTATTATATACGATGAACTCATTCAATTTTTCTTCTTAAAGCGCAGCCAGCCTCATCAGTTATCGTCCATCACTGGCGACGATTCACAGTGCGTATCGTAGGATCACGCTGCACGCAGCCATTACAACGCTATCAAGGTCCACCACCGACTCATGCGTGCGTATGATTAAGCACGTTCCTGCGCTCGAAAATATGCATCGCACGAATATGAGATTACGCTTGATGCTCGAACTCAGGTTTTTGTTTCCTACCGGACTTACGCGCCAGGAGCTTAGCAGTGCCACTACAATAGCAGGCGCCTTGACCGCAATGTTTGAATATTTAGCTCCGCCGTTTAAACGCATTAAAATTCAGCCACTGCTTCTATATGCCGGTAAGACGAATTATTCCGATGCTTGCGGATAGTTACAGAGTCAAAGCACGTAGGGCGTACCACAGGTAGCGGATAGAGGGTGTAACTAGGCTAACGTAAACTATCGGCATTAACAACTCCGTGCGAAACTGCGCTTCATACTTTATACTAGACGGTTTGCATTCTCAGCATGGCGTCGTGATTGCGAGTCCCTCCGTGAGTCCGAAATGTCATTTACTCGTAAATCGATGCTGTGTACGCCGTGCCACACGATATGCGCTCTAGTACCACTGAGTTCGTCCCTTTTGAAAGCTTCTAATAACACGTACGAGTAGTTTTGCAACCCAAACCAGCAATGACGACATCTACACAAGTATAGCAATATTTCATTGCCGTGACCAGAGTGGGAGTGCGGGGGCGTTGGGGGGGGGGGGGGGGGTGGCGGTGTCAACGCTCCCAAAATATTAACATTTTGTATGTGTATACATATATACATATATACACACATACGAACACATACACAAACGTCCGTAAAGAAGGGTCGGACACCTCCCCAGAAAAAAATTTCTCGCCACGACCCTGCAATATTTGTTGTAGCAGTGACGAACATATTGTCGCAACAACATTGAGACCTATGATTCTCATATATATTTATGTATATATGTGTTGTTTCCTTCGAATACACGGAGGCCCCACGCATTTGTTTGATAAATCTCGGCGTAGGAACTGGAGGTCGGCTTCGCCACGTAGCACTCTGCGGGAAAGCCCACTTACCACCGTTTCGCATGTGGCCATGCGTCAACTGCCCATTCCTTCGGTCTCAAAGTTTTCCTAGCTTTCTTCTCTCTCCATCACGTACGTAGCGCGGCCAAAGACTCCATTATTTCCATAAGTAACTCGCGCTAAACCAACAATACCCTCCCTTCTTTCTCTCCTCTACGGCATCTCTCTATCCCCACGACAGGACCCAAGAAAACCAGTCCGCGGAAGAGACGTTAGCTGAGTGTAACCGCTGGCATTTCCTGGATTTCATGTTTCACGCGCGAATGTTGCAGTTGAGAAAACGTCGATTATTACGATGAAGTAAAATACGAAGAAACCCCCTCGATCGAGAAGACGGAAGTTCTGTTCTGTCCAGCGTACGTTTCGTGGAACTTGGGAGAGAAGGATGAAATCGTAATGGTTCCTCCTCTCCCCTTTATCTTTTCATCCGGGGGCCACCAAACAGCGCTACTGGCACCTGCTAGCTGGCTGCGAGTGAGCACAAGAGACTCCGAGGCGACAACCTTTAGCTCTCCCCCGTGCCAACCCCCGCACGGATCAATAATTGAAGGAGCACCTCCGAGCACGCTGCTTGATTGGGACGATGGGGAGGGTGGGAGGAGGAGAAGTTTACCTACGTACATAGCGGGCTGACAATTAAGCGACGTGGCATCGTATATGCGAACAGGAGGAGGAGGAGGACGAGGGTGCGAGAGCCGGTTTAATGGTCGCCCTCTTCGGCCTCCGAATGATGTCGGTGTTTTAATTGGCCGTTAACGTCCGCCCGAGGAAGTTTAGGTACGCGGATCACGGCGCGTGCACATTGAAACCCGCTCGGTAGGATACGCTCGATGCATAGGCGATACTCGCGGGGAAAGGGAGAGGCGTGAATGGCTAAGCAGCGCCAACGACCAGCGGAGTCAATCAGCCGCCGAGTCATCGCCTCCGGGACGCGCAATCAGTATAAGTCGCAAAATGAAACAGCGTGCAGCCGGCTTATACGGCTACACACATTAGGGCAACTTTACTATTGTCACGGCAGTCTTGTCTGTGCATTCACAAGATTACTGTGAAACAATGTATACTGGCGAGCAAAGACAAGGACAGGATAGGAAAACACACATTGCGAGAAGAGACACACTTGCGCTGTGTGTCTCGTCCTATGTTGTGCGTGTCTTTGTTCGTCAGAAAAGTGCTTCATAGTATTCACCCCAACCAACTAGCCCAGCTGTCAACGCTTAACATTCACTTGATCACTGACCTAAGTGTCAAGATGAGTGAGGTTCGATCCTGTAAAAGTGCTTTGAGCTTCGTGCCGTTCACGAATGAACGACAATGTCATCTTTCAATAGGTGCTTTTCATTCAGCGCTTCCGTGGCCAATCCTCCGCGCTCTGTTTATGACATGTTCGCCCTAAGTAGTGCTGCAGTTTCATTAGAGTGTCACGCATTCCTGTATTTTTTTTTCTGTAAATAGACAAACAGGACTATCCTACTTCTCATGGCCTTTGATATAAGACCATGGGCTGTAAAGCTTTGAAATTCTCGAGGTGACTTGATAGAGCGCTGCAGAGCAAGAGGTCGCCTGTTCTTTCGACGTGCTACAGCGGGCCAATTCCGTCGGGGACACAATGCACAAAATTATCGAGGCTTGAGGGCACGTTGAAGAAACCTAAATGTGCAATGTAAAGTTCAATGCGGCGTCGCTCATAGTCCGCCTGTTGACAGACGCGACGCGTCTAAAACATTTTCTTCGGCCAATCACGTCTCCGCTGTTAGGACATCGTGCGCAAGAAAATGTGCGAGAGGGCGTATAGTAAACCAGTCCAAAGCACATCTCTAGTAGAGAGAGGCCTTATCTTTAAATGATCATTTCTGTTCGATATTATTTACATTAATAATCATTCTATCCGACCTGCCGATACCAATGAAAGCGGAGACGCGGTTAAAGGCGAGATTGCGACAAAAGAAAACAAGAAAAAAAAAGGTAGAAATGGGGATATGATGGAAAACAATGGTACACAACTCCACTGAGGCTGGATGAAGACAGTGTTGGCGCTATTACAACGGGCAGCCAGCAGCAGCCAACATTAGCTATCATTTAGCCAATACAACACATTACCCTTGTATTGCCAGTAGAATACGCGTAGATGCGCTAGCCGGCTAGGGAAACCTTCTACTCGAGACACGTTCAATTCGGTCTGCAATTCTCGTCGGCACTATCGCGGACATCATGGAGATCATCATACACTGTTACAGGAAGTCGGTAAAAGAGGGCCATGACGACACTGTGTCAAAAAAGAAAAAGAAGAAGAAGAAGCCGGTGCCGCCCTAAAGGCGCCAACCTCTCCTATAATCTATTTAAAATTAAGAAATAAACGCTGTAAAATACGGCTCGGCCCAGCGAGATCGCTTTGATACCACCAGTTCTACTCATACTTCATTTGCATTCCCCTCTCGACTGTTTCTCAAATCGCGCTATTGGGCGAGAGAGTCAGCTATATACTCGCTTGCTTGGGACAGCCAGCGGATACCGCAGCGAGTCATCAGTCACGCCACGCAACGCTCGAATTCCTTCGGTGACAGCTAGCTAGCCGTCTTTCTGTACCCGTACTTGAAACGCTATACACCGGCCTTTCTGGAATCGTTCCAAGTACCCGTTCAAGAAAACAACGAGCGCTTATCGCGAAGTGCGAGCGTATATAGACGACCGGCCACGACACGCGCCTCAGACACAGCTATACATATACGCTTTCGCATCTACGGCGACACGCCGTTGCTCTATAACAATAATTGCTGGGGTTTAACGTCCCAGAATCATGATATGATTATGAGGGACGCTATCGTGGAGGGCTCCGCAAATTTTGACCATCTGATGTTCTGTAACGTGCACCCAAATTGAAGTACACGGGCCTCTAGCATTTCGCCACCGTCGAAATGCGACCGCTGCGGTCTGGATTCGATCCCGCGACCTTCGGGTCAGCAGCCCACTATACTACCACTAGACTACCGTGACAGGTATTACGCGCTCCATTCCTTCGTCGCTCTACAGACTGCGTACTGCGCGCATTCGCACGTACAACGCCTCGTGGCGTTGTGGCAGCTGTTCTATATTGTTGATTAACGGGCCCAAGGGAGATAAAGTAGCCCACCCCAACGGAAAATCACCAGCCTTCTAATCCGAATCCCCACCTGATGAGTAGGACATAACATATATAATGCAGCGGCTACAGGCTATAGCTCTTTCCGGTCTCTTTTTTAGCTTCATTCGGCGTTACTGGGCTTCCTGCGTACATAAATCTGAGCGCTATACTCTCATATTTCGTTCTGCGCGGTATCCTTATGACTGTAAGGATACGTTGCGTTCGTTACGTGCACTTGAAGCCAATCAGTGCCAGTAGGGGCCCGCTTCCGGCTCTCGTTAACCGTATAGCGAATCGCCGATGTCGACAAAGGAATTGGTATACGGTGCAGTAAAGGCTGTTAAGGGAGCGCCCACACGAAAATGGCGTTGCGGAGCTACCACGCCCGCTTCAAGCGACGTCATGCGCGCGCTATAATCAAGGGGAGGAGAGAGAGGGAACGGTTTCAACGCGGCTGCCGCTTCGAGGTACAACTTCAGATGGGACACAATTCTACCCCGATTACACAGGCCTGCGCATCGACCGGCGTGAAACAGACGTGGTGACGCTGCGCCGAAAGTACGACGGAGGTTTATGTTTCACGTAGTTCCCGTTCCGCATTCTGCCCCCTTAATTGCATGCAGTGGTCGCGGGCGCCGAAGCTGGCACCAGCTGGCTGGTTAACGCCTTGATTGCAATTGGACAGCTACAGCAGAGCTAACCGGGTAAGCTCGTAAGGATCCGCGCAGAAATAAAGTTAAGACGCGAAAAAGCGCACGTGTTGCATTTATTACGCTTCTTGGTCCTGGCGGTTTCCACTCAGTTATTTGGACACGGATATCGTTGCTGGATTGGCACTAGCGCCGGCGTAGGCAAACTCAATACGGCGTCCACAATGCTGATTGATTTCACCGAGGAAGATAACGAAAAGAAGAAGCTGCAGCTCCGAAATCAGCAATGCCGCAGCTGGCAATTCACATCAAAGACTGTATCCTTGGAGCATGCCCGAACTGTTGCTTTTGGTAGCGGAGCTGCTTAAGCCGGCCGTAAAAACTTTGGTGTCCGCAGAAAACACCAGGTGGGTATGCGCCACAGGAATTGGGCAAGCCCCACTGCCGAGTACAGCAGGTACGAGCGTTAAACGAAAACTTTGCTCGGTGAAGTGGAGCACGCGAAACACGTGAATGAGAAAGAAGGAGATAGAAAGAAAGATAGAAAAGAGAGAAAGAGAGAAAGAAAGAGAAAGTTAAAAATAGCGAGAAATAAAGTGAATAACGACATGAAAAGGTTGAACGACAGAGAAGGACATAGAAAGAGATAGGGAAAAAAGCAGACACAAAGAATATATAGAAAAAACAGAGAGCAAGACAGTAAGAGAAAAAAAAAAGGGAAAGAAGCAGAAACAAAGAGTGAGAACGAAGCAGAGAGAGAGAGAAAGGGTAGAAAGAGAAATAAGGACAGACAGATCAGGAAATAGAAAGAAATAGAAAGCAACAGGTACAAAGAAGGGGTACAAGAAACAAAGAGAAGAAGAAGGAAAGAAAAAAATAAGAGAAACGAGGAAGGCCACCCAGCTCTGCCCTTCCTTCTGGCTTGGCACCACAAGTGCGAAGCTGCCATAATTTTTTCGTAATACATTATCGGATTTATCGCGAAAATTGGTGATAAGAGCTACATGGACAACTCCGCGCTATGGTTTTATTCTGTCGTCGGCTGGTTTTATTACTTTTCTAGCGCATTATATTCAGAATTCGCAGGGCCCTGCGCATAGCAACCTGCGGATATCACCTGGAAAACGATAAAAGAAATCTTTAGAACCTCACCGAGATCTATGCGGCCCACAATGCATCATTCATCCTGCAGCTACGTTCTCAAAGACGGGCGCAACGACCAACTCAAGAAAAAAAAAAAAACAGCAACCACTCGCTCTTAAACCGCGGTTACCTAACCCACAAAACAGCGGCGTCCATCAACGGAGAAACGAAACGAGCAGCCGTGTCTCGTTAGTCGAGCTAAACATTCTTCTTCGGGTTACTATTATATTTTTTCGCATACGAGAGCGGGGGAAGCTTCGAGTCAATCAGTTCATTTCTTGCGGCCAGCTGGGGATTTAAACTGGCCGGTTCGGGCGCGGCGCCACTGGGATGATTGCCCGTGCCAGGAGAACGGCCCCGCTGGCTGGGCCCGTTGCCCACGGTCCGCAACTATACCGCACAACGCACGGCTGATTGGGTCCGGAGATAGCGGCGCTGACCGGTCGACGGCGCTGACTGGCTCCATTGTTCGAGCCCGGAATAAAGGGACCTCGCCTTAATTGGAAGAAGGCCGCGTGTGTCCATGCTGTCCGCCCCGAAAGAAAGACTAAAACACGCTTCCTGAACGCATAATTGCACGCACCGCTGATGAGGAAGAAAAGATCGGCGAAGAGGTGGTAAGTAGCCCGTAATCGAGAGAACCGTTGAGACAACCGGCGAGCGCGCGCGCGCTGCGACGGTCATCGATTGTGCAAGCTCCGCTCGGATCGGAAGACTTCCAGGTTCCGCAGTATGGCCATCCGCGCGGCGCGTGGGTACGCATGGTACGACCGGAAGCAGCGAGGAAAAAGAAGGGCGAGGGTTCTTAAACTTGTGTGAGTATATAGGTAAGCCGCGTCCCGCTTGCATGACAAAACGAAAAAAAAAAAAAATTGTCGCTTCCTGAAGGCCTTCTGTTCATGCAACTGTGAGGGAGTTCCATTGTTGCTTTAGACAATGTGGTTACGATTTTACGTCAATAGGGGTCAGTACAGGAACAAGATGCGTAGGCTGTGCTCGAGAGACGAACGGGGGTGATAACGATGAAATTCTGTAACACAGATGCGATGTTTCGTGACCGCGTAAAGCACATCATACATTCAAGAAATGTCTAAAAATATTTGCTGTTCGGAATTCCATATATTTCGTTTACTGTATAATATACAAGCGAAAACTAAATATTACGTACTCTCTTGTGTTCTAATTTACTAGCTTTGCTTCTTACTATATACAGCAGCTGCAAATATTCCGCTTATTATAGCTTTATGCGGTAATTTGATGACCATAGATATGCCTGTATGCAAGAGGAGGGTCACACCTACATGGTTATGCTTGCGAATATCTAATTATGACCTCGCTCACAGCCTTTAAAGGTTCCGCTCTAACCACGAGTGTGCTTCTGCATACTGTGAATGTTGGAAACGTGTTTTTTGCTGTAGTCTGAGGAAAATGCATGGGGGCCGGTGGAGAGTTTACCACTGGATGTCCCACTGTGCACTGCAGAGCCCGCTCGTTTCGAAAACGCCTATACGCGAAATGTAACAAAAGTAGAGCAAACGGAACTTACGTAGAACCGCCAGCGCCGACGGGACTAGTTGGGCCGATGCTGGGCGGGCCCGACGCGGTGCCCGACGTCTGGCCGGACGTCGTTGGCGGCGGACTGGGCACGCGGGACACCCACTCCCTGTTTACGTAGTCGGGCTCTCCGTGATTTCCTCCACCACCGCTGGTCTCGTAACCGGAGTCCTTGGTCAACTTGCGCGGCGAGCGCTGCTTAGGTGGCAGAGGCACGCTTCCGCTCGTGCTGTCCGGCAGGGTCCAGGTGGAGGACCACGCGGTGTCCGGCTCGTGGTCCGAGCCGCCGTCGCACGACTGTTGCTGCTGGTGCTGGGGCTGTTGGGAGGCCGACGGGGGATGCGCCAGTGCGGCGGCGGAGGCTGCGGCATGGCGTTTTTCGCGCGACAGGTCCCGCTGGGAGCCCCACTCGCGGCGCAGTGACTGACGCGATTTGGAGCATCGCGAGGACGAGGACGAGTCGGCCAGGTAGAGCGAGGCCGGACGCCGGTTGGAGGAGCCACCGCTGGAGCCGGGAGTCCCATCGTGGCGGCTGCTGCGACCCCTCAGCGACTGGCGCAGCGAGGAGGCCTTCTGCCAGAGGCTCTCCCGGGTGGAGCCGCCGCCCGACGACGGCGGTGACTCGCCGTTCCTGCGACAAGGACAACAGGGAACATAAGAACTCTGCGGGTGGCACTATAGTCTACGCATGTGGCGCAAACCCATTGGGGACCAGCTATAGAGCAGCGAGGTGGCTCCCGCAGCCTTCCCTACACCTTTCATGGTACCTTCTTTACTGGTTTGTATCAGCCAGTTGTATAAAAAAAAAAGATCATTCTGATCAGCGTGCACAAACAGTCGAATACAAGAACAGGAAAACGCGGGAGATTCGTTGTTTAACATGTTCCAGTATTCGGCTTCGCGTCCTAATCATCATGAATTATTTCCAATTCGCCAAATCCGAAATGCCTTGAGTGTAAAGTTCAAGGTAGAAGATGACGCATATTTTATAAGAAATTGAGAAACAATAAAGCCTTCTTTGTAATCAGCTCCTCTACGCCAACGCACACGTGTCACATTTTCTGACATTAATGGAAACCAACAGATAATGAAGCCAAGGACGGTATAGGGGACGTTAATTGCACTATTTTAAGTGTATGCCCCTAATTATGATGCAGACGTGAAGAAAGTAAAGTGGACGAAAAGACAGCTTGCCACCGGCAGGGACCGAACCAGCAACCTTCGGATAACGCGCCCGATGCCCCAACAATTAAGCTGTATACGGCGGCGGTCGTCCCCTCGTCCACTTTATCGTGTATTTATGTGCAATCAAACCTGGGAGCGTTAGTCACCTCGTTAGTCAATCAGTGTTAGTCAAAATTATCTCCTTACATTTCTTACATGTGATTTCTACAGGACACCCAATATTTATGAAACGTATTGACACTTAGAGAGCTGGAGATGTTAGTTACTGCTCCTAGTGGTTCATCGGCTTTAATGTTTTCCTGTGTGCACTAGTGTAGAGCATGCCATTCAGCGTACCTCCTCCTCCTCCTCCTCCTCTCTCTCTCTCTCTCTCTCTCTCTCTCTCTCTCTCTCTCTCTCTCTCTCTCTCCTGTGAAACCCGAAACGAGGATGTTTTGGTACGTCTTTACTGGCGGAAACAGATTATACGAAGTGTACGCTGTTCCAACTGAGTTGTAAAAAGACTTTAAAAACGCTTCTCGATTTCAGAGCACGACCTGTGAGCCCAAGTCTGCGTAGCTTCGTCACGGCGAAAACGCAAAGCAGGAACAACAACCACGACTGCGCGAGGGTGGGCGGTGGCACGGGCATCGATGATGGCATGCGCGGGTCAAATGACTCGGCCGCCGGCCCGCCGTCACGCTAAACAAGTCTCGCATTGCGTCGCTTTACACCCATGCGCACGCTCTCTCGCGTATTCCGGCGCACATGTGACCTACATTGCGAGGCTATTACGCTTTAAGCCTCCTCTGCAACAACCTGCAGCTGCGGCGAGCCGTAAAACCGCAGGTAATAGCGCTATTAGTATTTATTACCGCGCTGGTGAGCGCGCGAGAGCCAAGTTGATGCTTTGAAGAACTGGATCCGCCACGCCAGAGGTCACGAAAACGCCAGGGTTCTGGAATTTTTGAGTCTGTGCATGGTGTATTAACTGAGCAATACAGCGAGCCCTGAATCTTGTTCCGGCACAGGGCCCGACGCGTCTCCTCGCACCGGATTCAGTCCAACTGAATATTAAACCAAGCACCAGCGCGCACTGCGCGCGTCCACAGCGGCAGTGCAGCGATTCCCGATATATGCCATGCAGCGCTTGAATTTTCGGTTCACTAATGTTCCGAACGCTTGCGGCGTTCGAAGTTAAGGTGTCGCGCACCATAAAATGCAAACAACGGAAACTAAGAAAGACCACTATAGATAAGAAGCAAAGAGGCAGAAATGGATGAAATGATTTAGTGTACCAACTCACCCAACAATCGACTCTTATGAAATAACGAGTACTTTACAAGATGCCTGGCGCCGCAATACCCAAACGGTTTCTAAAACTCTTTCTAAAACGAGCCCCTCCGAATGCATTATCTTAAACGTGTAGTCACTATGGCTCAGAAAACACCGTAAACGTGACTCAAACAGATCATATAGGAAGTGACTGTCAGAGACCAGCGCCGTCATTGGAAGACTCTGTGTGCTGCAGCGGGCGACTTCCGCCAACGCGACCTAAATCGTGGACGCATTTGTCACTCGGTGGTTCGACGAACGCGAGGGCATCTGTGCGCGACATGTCGACACAACTGCCCGCTTGTGAAAGCGAAGCATTCAATTGCATGTACAATGAAGTTTTATTATTAGTAGAGTCTTCCAGTACTTTTCTTAGCACCGATGGACTCCGGTAGCAGTTTTGGGTTTCGCTTAAAACATAATTTTCAGGCTGAAAAAAATTTTTGAGCAATAGTTAGGTGAAGCACGACATCGAGAATATCATATCAAATTACATTAATGGGGAAATGTTAATTGTAATATTAATTAATTGTCAACAAAGGTGCATAATGAAGCTGTATTTACAGACTTGAGCGTAAGAGATCCACAAGCGGGGAAGCTGCCTAAGCATGTCGGATTTTTGCCATGGAGATGGGACAGCCGGCGTATCCGTACGTCCCTGCCACCAGGCACAGGAGCACGATGCTCCGACCAGCGGTCGATACAGGTATAATACCAGCAATTTAATAAAATACTGCGTGTTTACTACTACAGGCCTCTTCACCCGCCGCAGTGGTCTAGTGGTTATGGTGCTTGACCGCTGACTCGCAGGTCGCGGGATCGAATCCCGGCCGCGACGGCCGCCTTTCGATGGAGGTGAAATGCTAGAGGCCTGTGTGCTTAGATTGGGGTGTACGTTAAGGAGCCCCAGGTTGTCGAAATTTCCGGAGGCCTCCACTACGGCGTCCCTGCTTATCATATCGTGGTTTTGGGACGTAGAACCGGAGCAATTATTATATTACTACGCGCCTCTGCCTCACTGCACGACGAAGACCATGACATATTACCCTCAGCAAAAATTTGCCGCCAACATTTTTTATTCGTAAGAATTAAACGCACATTTCATCGACAGACAACGGCACGACAGAAGAAGACCTCGCAAAACTTCGCGAGACGCGACAAGATAAGCGGCTGTGACGTCGAGAGTGAAAGCATCCAGGGATGGGAGAGGACCACCCGCGGTGGCAGCCGCGATATCTGGGCGCCACGTATACCATTACGCCGCGCGCCACTGCTTTGCCCCGATGCTTCCGCCCAGGTATAAACACGTGTCTCTTCAATTCCAACCTTTCTCCTCCCTCTGAACGTGCACGGATGATCTGTGCAGCCAGCGAGGGAGCGAGCGTGGCGGCTTGTCCTCAAAGCGTCTTCTTCGACCTAAGCCATCGCTCACGGCGCTTTTCAATGGTACGACGCCGCGCGGTCGGAACAGTTTTCCATCGTCGCTAATGGGCCATATAACCCGGGCTGCAAGAGCATTCCCCGGAGGATTTCTCTCGCCGGACAAAAGGGAAGCCGTCCGGCGGCGCCGACGCGGTGGCGGAGCGCCAGGAGCTTGCACGTCGTTTTCTTTCGGACTTCGAAAAACGGTGCAGCGCGGTAAGGAGTAATAGAGGAGATCTTCGGTCGGCCGAGTCTACCGGTTGCGAAGGAAGCCTCTGTGGCACGTTATATACAGTTCAAAGACGGAGCAACGTTTTAAAATGGACCAGTTGTGCCGCGACGGAATGAAGGTGGAGAAATGGAGCAACAGGCTTTGCTTCGGAGCTCGCCCGTGGGGGACAGAAGAAGAAAGAACACAGGACAGCGCTTGTCCTGTGCGTTCTTGCGCTTGTGCATCGTCTCGTTTTTCGCTGTTTTTCTCATTTACACTATGTTCCTTGCTCGCAGTTGTGAGTTGTACTCCTGCGAAAGATTGCAGTTTGCTTTATTCTTTATTTGTTTGAAGTCCTTTGTCTGTTTGTACTTGGCTTGCAATCATCCTTAAAATAGCTTTCAGGAATCAAGCGAATGTCGAATAGAATAATTTCGCGAGGTGGCCACAGCCTTGAGGAGCGCAATGACATTTCAGAAAAATCAGATGGCCTATCATTTCATTGTAGGTGTCTTCCAGAACTATTAAAGCACACGGGTAAACTGGAAAAGTACGAAAAGTACGGTTTGTTAATATCGGTCCTTTCAATTGGTGTTATAGAACCGTAAGTGTCGATGCACAACTGCAGATACTCGTGGCTTGTATGTGACGAGTCGATACTCAAAATGCTCGCATGCTCGAGAACTGCTTATTGTATTCTTATTCACCCTGAGACATTCGCGAATATCTCACAGTGTTATTCTGAATGGCTACGCTCCACGCAATTCAAGTATTTTACAGCCGGCTATCTCGCGATGCCATGAGCAAAATTCAAGATCGACAGGACTAACACCCGAGAACCGCACGTGGTTAGAAAAAAAAAATATCGCCTTAAAAACACCGCCGAAACGCTGCACCACTTTCTCCAGCGCCAACCGACGGCCCTATTGACACCGTGTAGGTTCCTCAACGTTGCACCGTTTTCGGCGAGACGAAGCACGCACAACCAACCGACGGCATCGGCAGCTGTCGGCAGCGCGTCGCAGGGGGTTCGTATATACCGGCCGACGCCCATACGGTAATGCGGCGCGTCTGGATCGCACCGCGCGCTACGACTCGTCCGTGCAACACACACACTGGGAACCCCTGAAGAACAGGGAACGAGCAAAGGATAAATAAAAGCCAGGGAGTGCTGAGCCGAGGAATCCTCTCGGGCCGCCTGAAGCCTGTAAATCTGGCAGAGCTGCGCCGATGCCCCACCGGCGGCCCTTTTGAAGTGCGGAGGTTTCAAACGGCGTGCAGCAGCAGGTCAGCCCGTGTCTTGCCCTTTCTTTTCCTTCGCTGCACGTGCGGATCGGGCCGCTGAGACGCGACGTGTCTCCCCTGCATGCTGACGCCTCTCGGACCATAAGGGGGAGAACGGGGGCTGATGAACCAGTACTACCGGACATGTACTACGTGTATATTTATACGAACGGAATGGACGCGGACGCGGATGAAGCACGGGGCCAAGTGAACTGTTGGCGCCAGACGGGGGCGTGCATTTACGGCTTTGTAAAAGCGAGCCTTTCCCACTTTTACAATGCACATAAAGTGCATGCGCCGTTAGAGAGTAGCTGGTGTGTCTACTATCTGCGTCATGATGTACTACGTACGTCTTCGGGTTAAATCTCGAAATGCCAAAAAGTATTTCGACATGTGCAGATATCTTATCTTTGTTCAGGGTGCGCGCAAGGTGATGCATTCCGCGTGCGGTTTGCCTTTAAAGTTAGTTTTATTGAAACGCGTTTAGCAAACCTTTGCAATAATGTGCTTCGGCTTACTTAAATCATCCCCGAATCGCTGGCAGGCACCAGTGACACGCAGGGGCGTAGCCAGAAATTTTTTCAAGGAGGGGGGGGGGAGTTGAACTACCCCCCTGGCTACGCCAGTGGCGACGCGCACTAGTTCCCACACTATTATATAACTGCCTGGGCACTAATGCCTATTCATGGGGCCCCCCTTCCGTACACGTTAACCTGCGAATTCTTTTCCCAGCACCAGCGTGTCAACACCGGTGCCACGCCTCGCCGACCACAACAACGTAGGGCGTTTGTCTTTGTCGAGACATTCTCTTGGCCGCAAGAGCGCTCAACGACACACTGGCATGATTGATCATGAATCCGCTCCAAGCTGCGCAGCGAGCCTCGGTACTCGCATGTCGCAAACTCTCCCACAGGTACTGGGCATGCGGAACCCGTCAATCGGCGGCCCGCGCCGCAGGCCGGGAATTAGTGCCCCACTCGTTTCTGCATCGCTTGCCCGCGGGGCCTCTCGGAATCCATCAGGCTCCTTCTCTCCACTTGTCATACAAGGTCGCTCGCACCGCAGAGAACTACAGCGTAGGTTGTACTTCTAATCGTTGTTCGGCGTTGTGTCCCGGGCGCATAGCCCTGTCAGTAAAAAGCCGGCGCTATTGTTCTATACCCGGATCACAATGGGCGCTAGTCAAAACTAGCAGAATGAACGTTACGGACCATTCAGCCGTTTGTCAAGAATGTGCTTTTCGAAGCAGTTCTCTCTCTTGACCGTTGCTGCGTCCAAGTATCATATCATCATCGTCGTCGTCGTCATCAGCCTGTCTGCGCCCACAGCAGGGCAAAGGTCTCTCCCATGCGATCAACCCGGTCCTGTGCTTGCTGCGGCTACGTTATCCCCGCAGACTTCTTAATCTCATCTGCCCACCTAACTTTCTCTCTCCCCTCCCACGCTTGCCTTCTCTTGGAATCCAATCTGTCACTCTTAATGAACAGCGGTTGTCTTGCCTACGCGCTGCAAGCTTCATATGGGGGTTGGGGGGCACAAACGCACCCGAGCTGATGGAAGCCCTTGGTTGCGAAAGGAAACGCGCTGTTCGCTTCAGAAACTGAAGAGATGAGAGAAAGAAAGAGTACTGCATGCGTGCATACGTGAAAGTATCCGAAGAGTTTATAAACAAGCACGGGGACGCTTCGATTTGAGACAATGTGCAATTTCGCACAGTCGACCAACCGAGATGATGAACCAAGCTCAAAAAAATTGGGGGACGCTTAAGCTTCGCCTTTAAGAGCTGAACGCGATAGCGATATTCTGTTCCTAGTGCGCAGTTCGAACACTACGAGGGTTTAACAGAATGCGCCCACTAAGGCGTGTGCCTTATGTAATGGGTAGCATGCTTTAAACCAGGAGCAATTATGCGCGAGAAACTTCTTCGAAGTTGCGATGCACCCACTACGTGGTCTTAAGGGAATACGCGCACTAATGTGTGCGCCTTTTGTAATGGGTGGCTGTCTTTAAACCACGATGTCGTTATGATATTGGCATGGTGTGACGCCCTATGGCAATGCACACTTGTACCACGCAATATTACTGCGATATTACATCTCGTACTGTGACACCTGTATACAGGACGCGTATTTTTGGGAAGCACGAAAGTTACTTTCAGTGCAGATCCAAGAAGAGGCGTGGCTGTGTGGTAGAACACCTGCTTGCCACGCAGAGGGCCTGGGTTCGATTCTCATTCGGACCCAACATTTTTATTATTTATTTTATTTGCAGCTTTTTCGATTTTTCGGTCACGGACATGATGATGATTTTTCGCTCACAACCAACGGACCCGACGCCGACAGCGCAATTTCTGCGATACGAGCTCTTTAACGCTATCGCGTTAACAAGGTGTCAGCGTACAGGATGATGCCGCCATTCCTACCGACTTCCACGTTTAGCATCATCACAAAAACTTTGAAACAAGCCTGTCATCTTCAACTGTGCTGTTATCGGGAGATCCACCATCTTTGTATAAGGGCAAGTTACACTAGGTGGGGAAAAGCCTGCTGACGGAATTTCGTATGCCGTGTACAAAGGCCATCCATGGCTGCAAGAATCTTCGCCTCTGAAAACAATCTCGACTCAAGGAAGTTCACTATGTCCGAAGAGGAAGGCTAAGCAAGGATTAATTTTTAAATAGAGGGTAGACATTCGCTGTCTCGATTACCCGAATGTGGGGCAGCTCCAGTATTACGTACTATTTATAGTGACTTCAACACGGAACATGAATAGGAATGTAGTGCAAGCTTTATTGTACTGAGGTATGAAATCATGCAGTTAATACATAATTCTTATGACAAATTAGGTGACTTACGGATGTGAAAGGTCATTTACACTTATGTCGCTTCCACTGCACCATGTCCCGCCAAAAATTCAGCCTTCCGAGCATCCTGCTTTAAACTTAAACAAAAGTTCCGTATTTATATGCAGTTGACATATATCATCCGTTCTTCTAAGCTTTATCTCTGTAGGTCACTACCTCCCTGCTTAAGCGACCGTTTTTAAGAAGCCTTTTAGAAGAGGTGCCCACGGCAGCTATACAAACACGCGTGGAACGTCGATCGGCAGAGAAAATAAATGGTTGCGTGCCAAACTGTCTAAATAGTGTTGGCTCTTCCGGTTGCAAACACCTGCACAGTCACAGGCGAAGTAGTCGCTATCGTGAACCTCATTTGCATACGCTTCCCCTTTTTCATTTCTTTTTTAACCTAGGTCCAGTTTTCCCACGAGCCTCCACACCGATACGCTTAAAGCCCTCCCTGACGCAGGCCCAAAACAAACGCCGCGTTTTCTTTTTGTCCTTGCCCAAGTTGCCTGGGATGTTCGCGACTTGTCTCCGTGACACACAGTGCCGGTCAGCCCAGCCGTGGTGCTTCTCTTTTCGCCTCGCACCTTTTCCGCATCTCGGAGCGGAGACGTCGGTGCCGCGTGCCAACCGTGCTTTCGGGACGGCGCGTCGAGGCACCGCGGCTTTGTAAAAGAAGAAACGCTTTACTATGTACTACATCGGAAAGCCGATAACGGCCCACCTACCAGACCTCTATCTCTTCTCGCGTTCTCTGCGAAACAGAGCAGCTGTGTGTACGCTTTGCAGGCCGGTCGACAGTGTCGGTGGTTCCGGGCCACGCCATGACAGGCCTACTTTTTCTCTCCGGATATATTTATTTACGCACAGACGCTGTCTCCGATAGCGGTCGGGCCAAAGACGAACCGCCTTGGGTGAGAGCTTCGCGCGCCCCATCCGAGTGTTGCGTGCAACAGGTGAGTACGCAAGGCCGAATGCGAACTGCGCTAACAGTCGCATAACTTGCGAGCGTACGGACTATTTGTAGTACAGGTTTTCCGGAGGGCAAGATAGCCATAGTGGGTCTATAGTCTAGGCTATAGCTGCTATTTTAAACGAGCGGTGCGTAACTAAAAGACCATTCAGACAAGCAATGCAACGTTAGCGAAATTATTAACGACGATGGTGAGAGAAATGTTGTTGTTGTTGTTGTTGTTGTTGTTGTTGTTGTTGTTGTTGTTGTTGTTGTTGTTGTTGTTGTTGTTGTTGTTGTTACCATGGTGTCTACGTCGACGTATGGTGCCGCAATGGCTATATTAACGGAAACAGATACATAAACACAGTACGAGTAATTGAAGGTCCGGAGGTCAGCTTCGAGTTCGCCACATTGACCAATTGCAACTTTGTTACACTTCTTGCTTTCGTTCACACGTAAGAATTCGATATCGTACTAAGCGTGTCATAGGCAGACCAGTAGTGGTCGTAGTCTTGCCGGCTAAAGTTTAAGGAAACGGATGTCATGCGCTCATTTGTAAAGCGCGCCGTGATGCGGCGGTTCGACTATTGCAGTGCCTTCAAGAACTTCCCAGCTGACAGGTCAAGGCCAGGGACTGCCACGGGCTCCACGCTGCAGCTAACTGCACAGTAACGTGGTGTTCTGTGCGCGGTTAGACCGGTTACCGGCCGTCTGGTCCGTTCGCAGCCATCTGCGGAGCATCGCTTTCGGCCGCCGCCCATACACAAAAGCCGCAGGCGATAAGGCTTACACGTGCGGAATGCTCCTGCTCTCTCACTCGCACCGGACCGTACCGTATATGGAACAAGCGATTCTTTCGGGGCTTTTTGCGACTGTCGGCCGTGGTTGCTATGCACGTGTAGCGGAAGGAAGTTAACAGTGCGTCTTTCACGCAAGCCGGGGGTGATCGTGCCGCGACCTTGACGACCAGTTCGTTTGCATAATTTATGCGCCCGCTGCGCGAAAGAAAGAAAGATACAGGGTCGAAGACGACGAGTACCCTATAACGCATGCGCAGAAAAGCAAGAAAACCCGCCCGGCCGGTAGGAGCAGCTGCGGCGTTAAATCGCGCCCTTATCCGAGACGTTGATAGATTCTGCAGTCTACAACCATTAGTATATAGAAGTCAAGATCTTTAGGTATACCCGATGATCCTTCAATGCACTATATTCCGATTGAGCGGCTACCCTCCAAGTGCATACAAGAACTACCACAAGCCATTCAGAGAAGCCTCTCTTCAGGTACAGGCTTTCAACCACGCTTCACTTAATTACATCTCATTTTGTCTTGTTCTTTAGATATTTGCAAGTTTTTATTGTTTTCTTTTCCGCATGCATGTTTGAAGCTACCATATATACGTCCTCAGCAGTCATAGACAGACACCCGCCACGGTGGTCTATAGTGGTTATGGTGCTTGACTGCTGACCCGCAGGTCGCGGGATCGAATCCCGGCCGCGGCGGCCGCATTTTATGGAAGCGAAAATGCTAAAAGCCCGCGTATTTAGATTTAGGTACACGTTAAAGAACCCCGGTCGGTCGAAATTTCCGAAGCCCCCCCCCCCCCCCCCAACTACGGCGTCTCAGAATCATGTCGTGGTTTTCGAAGGTTAAACCCCAACAATTATTATATTATTAGCAGTCATAGATATGTGGCGATTCTATGAGCGCAAAATGGGATACGAATAATTGTGGACAGCAACTCGAAGGAGTATCTCGGAATTCTAATAAAAGCAGAGTTGTGATTTATACCATATTGATCCGCTCATTGAATTCAAAATTACGCTAGCTTTAGACAGAACTATAAGAACACTTATTCACCGGTTAAGGATATAGGCACCGCATACACGAAACATTTTTTACACATGTAGAATTGGCAGAACTGAAACTCCCGAATGCGAATGTGGATTTGTAGATGAAGATGTATGTCACCTTCTTCTTCACTGCCCGCATCATGACACACCGAGCCGCCGTCTGAAATCGGAACTAATGGCATTAGACCGCAGACCATTCAGTATGAAAAAACTTCTGGGCCCGCGGCCAACCAAAGCTTTACAGACGTACGCTTTAAAAGCGTTAAAACTCTTTTTAGAAGACAGCAGAATAGCTGGCAATTATTAAGAAAATTATGTTCATATTACATTGTCAGTTATTATATGTATGTCCTACTTATTGTATGTATCATTATATGATACATATTATATGTGTGCGCTGAAGTCTGTTGTGTGTCGACTGTTATGTTGCCCACATGTGCGGATTCATCCCCATAATGACCATACGTGTTGATTGCTATGTTGCCCGAATGTGCCGATTCGATTCAATGCTGATCAGAGACATTATCAGAGACAATATGACTGCCTTTCGGACATTTCCTTTCACGTTACGATGGTGTTGTTTGATATGTGTGTGAGTGTGTTTTTCTATATGTGTGCTCGTGTGCTTATTTTATATGCACTGCTGTTTGTATGCTATTTCCGTGTTGTACGCTCGATCTCCACTGAAGGGCTAAGGAGTAGCGCCAACATCTCCTTTTACATTATGTCAATAAAAAAAGGCGGCAACATGCCCGGCGATAACCATGACAATGGCACATGCATTCATTGTGACAGCGTTCGAATTTAAAAGGATGGCATACAAAAATCATTTATTATTTGTGCGCACCGTCATACGGCGTTCGCTGTGGTGCTTGCGTTGTAGTTGCGGTATGATTAAAGATGACGTAAACATATCTAAAATTACTAGTGTTGTCTCATCAACATATAATGCATGAATATTCTTCGTCCTTTATTTCCCTCTTACGTGTACATTGTGTTGCACTCTGACTGTGTTTCCTCTTATCGGCTGCCCAAGTTTCCAAAAGGGTCCAAAATGTGTCCAAAAGGTTCACATGGAACTCTTCAACAAAGTCGCCAGATATCGCTACGCATCAAAATAGGAAAGGATGGCGACAACTATACCAGTTAAGACGGCTCACAAGCCACGGACTCCGAACGGAACGCTCAGCGAATGCGCCGTGTGGCGATAAAGATTAGGTTAGGTTGGCTTACGTGAGATTACAGTAAGTTCACGATGTGAGGCTGTACGTTTATCGGTACTGTGGAACAACAGCTATGCGGTCTGCGCCCGTTTATCGGTGCTCAGCGCCGCGATATGTAGCCAGGAAGGAAGCCGTGGTAAATAGCATCGGGTCCCTCTCCACGCTTGACGCACACCGAGTCAACCTGGTTCCCGTGCCGCCGCTCATGCGGTGAAGAACAATACGCGGCGGCCCCCCTCTCGCTATGCGTCTCTATCCGCCGCGCGGACGATGCTACCGAAACTCGGGGCCACCAGAGACGATCGGGCGCGCAGTCTCAAGCTTGCACAGCTGATGACGCATTGTGTGAGCCCGATTGTCCTACGTCGACGGCGTCCGCTACGTTACTACGTGCTACCCCAACTTTTCGTTTTTTTTTTCTTCTGTACGCGTCTATACGGTTGCAAGACACTCATGACGAGGACCCACGCTGACGCTTCGCTTATGGCTTGTATCCTAGAGCTAGCTGGTGCTGGAAACTTGTCCTAAAACAAAAAAAAAAGAAAGAAAAAGTGCTATCCTCTTCAGGACTAACGCGTCAGTTACAGAAAGAAACGTACAGTGGGGATGGAAAGGGACGCGAACAGTGCGGCATCCACATTCTTTGCTGTTTTCAAGCGGTTGTAGCCTGGATGGTAATAGAGAGCCAATAGAGTCATCCATGATGCAATCAAGAACCATTCTAGCGTCTTTAAGTTGCCACCAAGGTAGGAGAGAGACGAAAACAGCGCGCCGCGCTGTTCGCGTTTCTTTCCATCCCCCCTGTACGTTTTTGCTCGAAAACTTATCGTTAATAAGTACAGGCTGCCGTCAAAATCGGCACCCTTTCGAGGTTTGTAAGAATGTGGAAGATCACACGCCGATCTTTGTCCGTTCAACATTTAATGTATGATGTTTTTTATTTATATGTGAAAAATATTAGCGCAGCTTGCACTAAGTCGCGCAAGGCTGTGTCACAGCAGAGCCGCTGGGCACGTTTCAGCTTCCTTTGTTAACCATCTGTACAGAATGCTTGGGCGGTGATTGAGCTCGTGCCCGTTCATGATGACGATAATTTTCTATCACCGACTCACGGCATACCTCGACCATAACAGCTCTGTTGTAAAACATGGGAAGTTAGGCTACGTTAGAGCCGGCTATCCCACCAACACGATAATGATACTGAAGAAACGCACAAAAGCAAGAAAAACAGGAAAGAATAAAAAATATGAGAAAGAACTAAACAAGCAGGCGGTGGTGGTGGTGGTTTTGATGTTGCAGCAGGCGGGCTTAGCTAGCCTACATAGCCGGCAGTTGTGCCACCTGAGCATCTCATAAATTGTAGAGGTCTGTCACCACGCTTAATGTACATATACGATCTCTGGCATATAAATAATGGGCGCAATCTAAGGAAGGAGTCCAATACATACAGGGTGGTCACACAGATTATCGCGGATAGAGTCCGTACAGACAGTTTTTCATGCACTTACATATAACATGACTATGAGATATCGTCATCAACAACACAATACTATGAAGAGTATAGCAACAATGTCTTTGCAAACAGGTCATTAAGCTTGTGTCCATTAAAAAATCACGAAGAGCGTTCACAACGCGTCCGCCGTGTAGACCTTTCCAGAGAGAGCTCCCTGGGCGTCAATGAAATGACCTCTGCACTGCTACGTGTTCACAACCTACGTCTTCCAACCCTCCTCCTCAAAAGACTTGCAGACGCAGCAGCACGTATCTTTGTGCTCACGAGTAAGAGTCCAGAAGAGCTATGTTCCATTGACAGAAGAACCTACAGACAGGCAAGTTCTCGCAATATTCATCAGAGAAATTTATACGC
Organism: Rhipicephalus sanguineus; assembly: GCF_013339695.2. Classification (NCBI taxonomy): domain Eukaryota; kingdom Metazoa; phylum Arthropoda; class Arachnida; order Ixodida; family Ixodidae; genus Rhipicephalus; species Rhipicephalus sanguineus. The sequence goes on from NC_051177.1 coordinate 30,149,802, forward strand.
TGACGCCCCATGTGTAAGTTCTGAATACAGTTGAAACCCGCAATAACGAAATCGGCGGGGAAAGCACAAAATTTCGCTCTTGCGGGAATTTCGTTGGCGCGAGAATGCGTCAGAAAAGACATTGAATTTACAAAAAACACATTTTATTTCCAAAAGTCTGTGAGTTTTCTTTGGCGGGCCTTACCATGCAGCAATTTCATGCCTCTCGATCGAGAATCTCGTTTGCCACGGCACAAAGTTCGCCCCATGCACTGGTCAGTGACGGCGGCACTGCGCTGTCTCCAGTACCGTCATCAAGTGCGCCTGCAGGTGGACATTCTTCCGGCTCCACTGGATCAGCGCGGATCAGCGCAGAATCGCGGACAGCGAGCTGCACGCAACGCCGAATTCTTCGGCGATGTCCATTTTTTTCCTGCCCTTATTCACATCACTGATGATTGCAGCGTTATCTTCCAACGTGATGAACTTCCGCTTTTTCGTTGGAGGCGGCATCTTGGCGGGCAGCGAAATCGGACAAAGCAATCGCAACACACAGTTCACGTTGCACCAAGAGACCAAGCAAACGAAAGAAACTCCATGAGAAATGTGGATTTGGCTACGTAGTCCGCAATAACGAGCAGGTGTTTCGTCAAGCCATCATCATCATAATTGTCGCCAGCTTTATGTTTTTTGTAAACAATGATGGCGGCTTCTTCTCAAGTGCGCTGTAGCGATAGTTTTGCACAATTTAAGTGTAGCATGAATACATTTCAGCAGTTTCCGAATGTAGTTAATGTTGCGAGAGTAGGTTATTTGCGCACTCGTGTTTCAAAAACTTCGTTAATCAGGGGCTGCGGTATGAATATATTTCGTAGTCGCGAGTTACCAAATGCATTGACTCCTATGGGTGTTCGCCGGTGCTCCGAAAATATTTCGTTGCGGTGAGAATTTCGTTCCCTCGGGATTTCCTTATCGCGGGTTTCGACTGTAGAAGTAATTCAGTAAGTCATTCTGTCGCCGCCACACGTAAAAACGCCTGTGCATTAACGGCACCGCTGTCGAGAAGCCGGAGGGATCGTATTGCGGCCGATTGCTGACGCTGAAGCGATCGCACTTGCGAGCTTCGACCGGCAGTCACGCTTTGATTGTTCTATATCAAATAGCGCGGGCACCGTGGGTGACAAGCCGCGGAGGAACTCTCGCATGCGGAGCGATGGCAAGCGACAGACGCGACACGTTCACGAAGGCGACGCCATGCACGGGGAAATCTTACGCGCTCATAACTCCCTGCATGCACGCATGCTACAGCGGCGCGCCTCGTCCTCTTATGCAGGCCACGAATCGTGCACGAGTTTTCTGTCCAAGTGAAGTTCGTCCTCAAACGTCTTGCGCAGCGACGTAACATATCTTGCTGCTCGCATATAAGACTTGCCTTCTTCTTTTAATTCACGGCATAGTGTTTGCCTATGCAACATGTGAAACAGTCGGAGAATACGTTAGAGGCCCGGATACGACGTTTGACTACCCTTTTACTGATAAGAACGTGTTGCGGTACATGAAAGGGAAAGCTGCAATCTTTTAAGTGCGGGCTATCGTATGCTGTCATTGTATGCTGTCGTAGCTTGGCGTAACGCAGGCAAAACCACGAATAGTATAGCCACCTGCAGCATATTGAGCGAGCGCTCGCGCCAAAGAGAAGTCTTCTCCCTCTTGAAGAAAGAAAGGAAGAGAGGAGGAAGAAAGAGAAAACCGAAGAGAAATAAAGAAGGCTGCCCAGCTCGGCACTTCCTTCAGGCTTGGCACTCCTATTGCGAAGCTGCCTTAATTTTTTTTTTAACTATTATACCGCTCGGAGAAAGAGATAGAGTAGTTGAGTTTTTGGGCTCATACAGCTATCACAGTGGAAGGGCTGATTCGTCCATGCAACACTGTCTGCTGATGTCAAGACACCACCGGTCACTTCTTGGGCCAGTATTTCCGATTTGGCAAACATCTTCGGTCTGTGAAGTGTCCGTTAAGCGGACTTGATTGGCCTTTTATGGAAGAAAATGTTTCAGGAGCCAGGCCCCATTGCTCATCAGCCCAAGAAGCCATACGAGCCCTTCTGCAGTTCTTAAAGGTGGCGCCACGCTGCGCTGTGTATGTGAATTGTCAATCATTTGCGCTCATGCCTTCTGTGTCTTTCTTTTACCCTCTCATTTCCCTTCCCACGTGTAAAGTAGAAAACTGGACGTCCTAGTTAACATCCCAGCCTTTTCTGTATTCTCTGTCTCTCTTTCTCAAAAACATTACCTCTGAACTATGCCGTTTGCGTACATTCTTTAGTAGAAGTGCGCAGATTTAGATCAAACATTGGTTAGGACACAAACCGGAAGCTACAGTGATAAGCAGTTGGAATGTTGGGAAGCGAAGACATTAACTAAAGAACTAACAGAAGAAGCAAAACAAGAAGACGATTTTCATGTCGCGACCGCACTACGGGTTCACGAACAAGCTGAGATAGATCTGAACGAAGAAAAAAAAAGCCAAATAGAACAAAGCAATGGATACCGCGTTGGATGGAATGTGGAACGGGTATATGGTGCGCATCTGAGAGGGAGTTCATTTCCTACGGGAGAATCACCATCACGTGGGCCATTCGAAATGGCGTCGTGCCATCGCGAGAGGCGCACACGAGTGACCATTCATCCGGCCACCGTTACACGGCCAGCGCGGGTCCACGGCAGAGCAAAACGCCCACAAGCGGCCAAAGCTCCCCCCCCCCTTCCCCTTCCTTCGTTCTTCTTTTCCCCACGGAGCTCATGTTCACGGACAGGGGAGATCAAACGAGCAAAATAATGTGGCGGCGAGAGGGACGTAACGCCGAGATAGTCGGACTTCCGCGCAGCCTCCTGGTGACTATACTCCTACGGCGCAACAAAGGGATGCCGCTTTTACAGAAACAAATAAATGCTTACGCCGCGGTCACAAATACACCGCCCGACCAGAGGCGGCCGCACGGGAGAACAAACAAAACTACCGACGCCTCCGGGCGATTTCGCGCGCGCGGTCAGGCATCGGATCGCTGCGCTGCCCGCAGGGTGCGCTTTTATCCCACATACGTACTACACACATGCGGAATACGATAGGGCGAGGAGGGTAGAAATGGTGGACACACGTACACCTGAGCGAGCTTTTGCTATACGCACAGCAGCAGGACGATGAGGAGAGGCCGCGCGGCCAGTAGCGCATTGTGGGCGCGTCTCTAATGTGTTTGCCGGGCGACGACGTAAACGATCGTTCGGCCACGCCGCAGCGGCGCAGCCCCGACACGCGGGTCAGAGTCGTGCCGGTGTACCTTGACGTCGCCGTCCCAGGAAAGGGTACCGGGAAGAGGGTGAACTCCGCACTGGCGTCGTCCCACGCATCGGCGAGGGAGAACGGCGGCCGTCGCGTCACCGCAAATGAGAACGCGCTGACCACACCGGCGCAATGGGTCAAGTCCGAGGCGTTGCTTCCTGAAACGGTCTTCGACGCGCCCGCCCGGCGGGGGTGGTTACGCGTAGCGCCCGTGCATGTAGTCCTCCTAGCTCCGCCCATTAAGCGACACAAAACACAGCGCCCCTTCGAGATGCTTCTTTCGGATGCCGCATTTTGCCGTGACCTTTCTTTCCTCCGCTTACTCGTCGGGTGAACGGAACAACGCGTGTTTGCCTGCATAAGAGGTCACGGGAGCGCCTCGGGTTTGCATACGCGGCGAGCGACGGGGATCAGCGCCACAGTCGACCCTCCCACCACCGAACAGCACCTCTTCTCATAAACGGGTCCGCGGCCAAACGAGCCGTTTCCTGACCGGAGGTGTAATAGGAGCGTCTTCGTAGCCGACTCTCGGGCGATGCAATGACCTTCGCATGCTGGCCCCTTATATGCTGCGTGCTCGATGTGCACATGATGCGTACCCATGACTGTTTCCGGCGAGGTAACTAGGTATCCCCCCACTGCTTGAGGCCACGAGTCCGGAGCTTTTATTTCAAACTATATGGCCGAGCATTATAAACCCCCGGTTCGTCGCTTCCATTAATCTTCCGACGAGTGTATACGGTAATCTTTCACGGGCGCAGTTTATCACGATGATAGGCACTTTGCAGCCGAAGTAGTGCCTTGGCGATGCGCAATCCACCTACGAACGTCGGAGACGGACGCAATGGTTCCGTCGACTCCTCGCAGCGACGAAGCGGTATTACGCGTGTAATCTTGAGGCGCTCGAATTTTCTCGAGCCCGAGCCATCTGTGCAGTAAGAATGCGGCGATGTGGTCGAGTGCGAGGTCTTTTGTTTCCGGGTGTAATAAATTGACAGCTCAGAACGAAGAGCGCCCCATTATATAAAGATTCGCATGTTTCCTCGACTACGCCATATATGTTGACCATCTGGCAGCCCGGCTCTCCTATCTGTAGAGGCAGATTACGCGAACGGACGTCGTAGAAACAAAGAGAATCGTTTGGAAATAGCGAGATATAGCACAAGCTTGGAACAATCATGACAGGCTCTTTGTGCCATGCAGACGTTCACCATGGCCCTTTGATACATGTAGTACTATAGTTGTAATCATTGGTATGTACTAAGTGGTGGCCAGCTGCATACAGGTACCATTTCCTTTCGATGCATAGACGTTACAGCAGGTTCACGAAAGCACATACATACACAAGGACTCCCAAGTTGAACTTTACTTTACTATTAGCCAATCTGACCCATCCTCTCTTCTTAGCATTACACGTTACGTCGATATTGTGAATGCCTCCGTAAGTCGAAACTATAATTATTTCTAGGAAATTAAATAACACGTAATCAGTACCAACACTTATCTCTCGATGTTTTCTAGAGTGCGCATTAATGGAGTAGCGCGAAATTTTCCACGCTGAACTAGAAAGAAATTTTGCCAGTTCCGAGAGCTATATAAAATGGAGGGAGTATAATTGAGAGGGTATTTTGCGAAATTATTACATTATTTCTACAACTAGTAGCTTGGAATGCGTGTAAAGCATCATCGTTATGCAATTTAAGATGAGACCAGCGCGGATAACCATCTCCACAATGAAACTTGGTCCCAGTGGATACAATATTACGTATTTGCGAGGCGTACGCTGTGCCGAAGACTCGCCGGCCTTCATTTACAAGTTTTTAAACGAGTAGCGTGCACAACTCTTCCATGACAAAGTTATTTCAGCCTAGATTTCTAAGAATATCGCTGCGACAGGTAATAAATGCCGCAATGAAAGGTAAATACTGTTGCTCAGTAAACCTGTATTCCAAAAATAGCCACCGCACGGCAGCACCGTCATAAAGCGAATCCATTCCAAACTTCAGCGTCCGCTCGGTTCTCAATCGTACAAAGGAAGAAACCTAAAGAACTTTTTCCATTCAAACAATTTCACTAGTGAACCCGAGACCGACCCTCGTATAGAAGAAAGCCCACTCCGAAACCTCACTCGCACGACCGCAGCGCACCTGGCGGTGAAGGACGTTTCTTTCTTCTCTCTTTGCGGAGCGTCGACGCATGGCGGCGCGTACCCGCTGGACCGTATAGACAAAGAACAAAAGAAAGCGGCATTTCACGCATGCCTGCAACGCGCCGCGCATATGACGCCAACGACCCGGCATCGTCACCGCCTGCGGCAACGCAAAAAAAAAAAAAAACAAAGAAAAGACAGCGGGCCGTTGTAGCGCATTCTTTCGAACCCACCTCGCGCCACACAAACCGCGCTGAGGAGTTTTCAATGTCTATCATCAAAAGAAGAGCCCAGAAGGGGACGCTTCATAGAGAGGGTCATCGTAAAAAAATAAAAAAAAAGTGGCGTCCTCGACAGGACCAGGCTTGCGGAGAATGACTTCTGTCGAACAACGGCCTAAGGTATCTGTCTAAACGTCCGCACCAGACAGGCAGGCCATCTCTCGTCTCTAGCAACAGAAGCTGCAGTCATATACCGCTGACCTTGGTCCTCTTCATTAGGCCACAACCACGCGGAGAAGCCGAAGCTCCGAGAGCTTCACCCGCCTCCCCTCTCTACTGCGCACCGGCGTGCAACAAGGCGCGAAGGTGCGCGCAAGAGGCCTGGCCGGCGCTGCAGCTATAGCAGCGGGGGCACCCTAACGACCGCCGCTGAATGAAACATTGTTCGTGTAATGCCTAGAAATAACCGCCGCGCGGGGCAGAACAATGCTGACGATTCGTCGTCCGTCCATCCGCGCATGGAACGCCGTGCCGGAGTAGGCCGTCCGCACGCTGCCCGGAGTAAGCGCTGTGTAGTATTCCGCGAGAGTGAACAGTGGTGCACGTTCAGAGACGACACTGAAATGCTTTCTTCGTCATTCCCCGTTGCTTGTACGGCTGTCCGTTGTTTTTCCTCCGGCACTTCATTTTCTTTTACTCGTAGTGACGCTGTCACGTACTCGCTTCGATGTATTGCCGAGGTTACGCTGTTCCCTCGACATCTTCACCCCCGTTGGCACACTATTCTTATTCCTTTCTCTCTCCCCCTCTCTTTTACGCAAGAACCTCGGGTGATCGTGCGTTCCTGCTGGCACATCGAACAGTACGCATGTCACAGTCGAAGGACTTTTCCATAGCCACCGCGAGGTTGGGAACAGCGCTTGGCTTTTTACTTTCCTGTTTTCGTCTATACAATGAAGAAATGAAACGACTCGAATTGCGAGATGAAAGGAAAATTCGGGCTAGACTAAAAGTTATTGAATGCAAAACAAAAATGAAGAGGGGCGCTACACTTCGTGAGGATAAAAGAAAGACGATCAGACAAAGAACGAAACATAACGCGTCTACAATGAAGGGGGCGAAGGGAGGGGGGGGGGGGGGGGAAGGGTGCAGGCGGTCTCTGGCGCTCTTCGCAATTTCCTTCGCGCACGCCACAACCGCAGAAGCAACAGCCCCTCAATTCGTTGAGGTGCGCGCACGTTCGATCCCAATCGAGGCGTCAAAAATATTGACGCGCGCGCGCACACGTGAAAAGAATGGAAAGAACGAGGTGGCCGAAGTCGGGAGAAACTGAAAAATGCGATAAAACAGAAAGGAGACTTTCTCCGAGGAGCACGGAGTACGCCATGCAGTACGCGGGAAGTGATTGGTAGAAGAGCAACGCGAAGCCCTGCGGCGGTGGCACACAATAGAGCGCCAGCGCAGCGTAAGGCACATCGGTGAAAGCACGCGCGTGCGCGTGATGTGAGTCCCGCGCTGGGCCCACGACTGCGGGTCGACAGATACATGCTTCGATTAAAAGCGTGCACCGAGGAGCGATGCGGTATACGAGGTATTCACTGAGCTCGACCCGCCAGGGGGTGCCAGCGAGTGCCTGCATCCGGCCATCATAGCCGTGGTCGTCCGGCGTTCTGGAATATTGTAGTCTGATGCCATGAGAAAAGATATCAAAACAACAGACCCGGCAATGCACCTTGGTTGTAGTCCTACGATCACGACCACGAGCGCAACCACGGCTATGCCAACTGCCGCGCTAGTGCCTCTCGGGGTTGACGTCACGTGAATACATCCGATGACTATACTGTATGCGGCGACAATGGAAACACATGGTACACCGAACTTGTTTCTCAAAGTACAATCGCTGTCTGAACAACTTTCTAGAGACGCTATCAACAGCATCGCCGAAATCTGCTTCGCAAGATTTATAATGAGCTAAGCGATTTGGTAGGATGAAAAAAGAAAAAGAAAATCAGCGCGAAAATCAAGACGTCGACGGAATGAAACGAGCGCTGAACAGCAAAAAATTTTAACACCAAGAACACGATCACGGAAAGGGAATGAGAAAGGTCTATCGCTTCCTTTTCTGTGATCCTGCTTTCATTTCTAGGCGCGAAAATCATTTCTGTTCTGACATGCACCAACCATCTCCCAATAGTAAGTACTACTGTACACGATGCGCTGTCTGTCAACCGATTTACTGAGGAAATGTGAGAGCACAGAGTACAGATGCCGGGTACCATTGCTTACGCGACACAGTGATACTACGTTAAACGCAACAAACTAGCGAAGCGACCATTCTCAACAGTTCTTTTTTTTTCTTTTTTTTCTTTTGGAGCGAAGGTAATAACAATAATTGTTGGGGCTTAACGTCCCAAAGCCACGCAATCATTATGAGGGACGCCGTAGTGGAAGGCTCCGGAAATTTCGAGCACCTGGGGTTGTTTAACGTGTACCTAGTAAATCTAAGTACACCGGCCTCAAGCTTTTTCGCCTCCATCGAAAATGCGGCCGCCACGGTCGGAATGCGATCCCGCGACCTACGGGTCAGCAGTCGAGCACCATAACCACTAGACTAAACCGTGGCGGGTAAAAAGCTAGCAAAGCGGCACGTAAGAGAAGACGAGGCGTACGACATGGTCACATAGCATTCTTCAAGCCACAGACAAAGGTTCCGGTGAGCGTAAAGAACTTGTATTTATTAACAGGTCTCACTAACGTTTGCAACGTTGTGTGTGTGTGTGTGTGTGTGTGTGTGTGTGTGTGTGTGTGTGTGTGTGTGTGTGTGTGTGTGTGTGTGTGTGTGTGTGTGTGTGTGTGTGTGTGTGTGTGCGTGCGTGTGCGTGTGCGCGTGCGTGCGTGCGTGTGTGTGTGTGTGTGTTTTCATTTTATCTCTCTCTGTCTGTCCTATTTCTTACCCCTCTTTCCCCACCCCTGTGCAGGGTAGCAAACCGGTCACTCGCACCAGGTTAACCTCCCTGCGTTTCCTTTTCATCTATTCACTTCTCACCAGTAGACGTCGGCGAATCAGTTACACTTGACAACAACAGCATTTAGTAAAGTGCACGGTATAAACGTTGGTTCACCCTCGCTCCGTATACGCCGCGCGAGTCGTGCCGATCCTCCTCGACGCGGTCAGTTTTCCTGGAAAATCGCTGCTGTCGAGGACGGCCGCTTGAAATGTCTCGGAGAGAAACGCTTCCGCGTCGGCTGACCGCAGCGCCGTCAGGGGATGTGTATCGTGCCAGCCCGCGCAACATTGGCGAATTGCAGATCGTATGTGCACGCGCGGGCACGGCTTCTTTATCTCAGACAAGCCGGACTATGACAGCGCGTTTTTATCCATTCTTCTCGGCAACCTCGTTTCTTGTTCTCTTCCCCCACGCGCTTGCTGCCAAGTCGCTTCTTTCAATAATTTTTTGTTGTTATTGTTGTTGTTCACAGAACAGCGCGAAAATGCCTCCTTTCTACGTCACCTGTGTACCGAAAAGAAGTCAAGGAACGTTTCTTTCGTCAATGATCCGCATTCATAGAGAAAAGTAAGACATATGATCGAATTATTTTAGCCGAACACCTGCAGGGTGTAAAAGCGTTTATTGAACGCTGGCGTAAGAGTCGACCGGTAGCTTGATCAACGGCTCAATTCGACAATTCAAATCAACGGCGCGCGGCGTCCACGAGCAATGCGTGGTATAGAGACAGACCCACTATATGTCACAGGGTGCCCCACCATAGCGTTCCTCTGCGCTGCAAGGGTTACAATGGACAGTTATAGAAGTCACAGTAGCTAGTGTGCAACGCATTGAGAGGTTCTTTCAGCTGTGCCACTTTTGTGAAAATGATCGGGTATGCGCCAAGCGAGAATATCTTGCGTCTGCCTCTCTATCCTGTGCGAATTAAGTCGGAATCATTGTTTGCCTAGAGATGAAGAGACAAGAAAACGTAAATGAAAGGCAAGGAAGGTTAACGAGGTTACCAGCTTAAACTGCACTGAATCCGCGTGGCCTCCCTGCACGGAGGAAGAAGAAAGGGTAGGAAAATAATGGGAAAAGAGAGGAAAGCCTATACTGTGCATGTTGCCGACGTATACAGTAACAGCTCTTTGTCACAGAGTGCCAGTTAGCCCATTCAGTAACCCCGAAAGGTGTAAGGCAACATATTCTGCATACTTGCACGGATTGACTACTGAATTAAACAGATATGTGCACTGCTTTGTGACGTCACGCAATGGGTCTATTTTGCGACGAAAAGAACTTAAACCGAATCAAGACAGGGATACCGCCGACACCGTTCACTGACGTCGCCATTACCGTAGTTTTGGGTCTAGAAAAATCGAGATCGGGAAGCGTGGCCTTCATCTGCCGGGGTGGATCATATGTTATACCGTCATACGGTATAGCACGGGGTCGCCGGTTCGTCGCCCACCTGCAGTGGCCTCAATGTAGAGGCCGGGAGCCGTGCAACGCAAAATAAAGTCGTGCATCGGGCTTTTGATAAACGCGACACCACTCCAGGTGGTCGAAATTAATCCAGAGTCCTCCCTACAACGTCTCTCCTCTCATGGCCCGCAAGTTTTTCATCGGGACTTAAAATGTCAGAACGCATGCATGTACGCATGAAACATGGCCCTCAACAGCGGTTTTCTCGAATAATGAGTCGTCCTTATCTTTTGTACGACAAACTGCTGGCGAAAGAGTTGAAATAGGCTAATCTACCTCTACGGCAGGATTTGGCGTTTGCCTTTAATGTCGCTGTGAGTCGAGGCCGGTCACGGCATCCTTCGATTTGTCGGCCTGTCCCGGTCGGATGATGGACGAGTTGGACAGCGATTAGTCCTGAAGGTGACCGGACGATCGGGTAATGCCTTCGGCGTTTCACTTCTTCGCGCACGTGCCTTCACTAATCGAAGGTTGAAACGGCAATGCCGCAAAGAAGCGCGCGAGAAAGAGTGAAAGGCAGGGCATGAAGACGAATGGAAAAAACGAACGTTTCGCAAAGCTGGTGCACCTAAAGTGTTCGTCAGCGGCCTCTGTGAATGCCTGAATGCATTGCGCACAGTGCAGAGACGGTCTCTATCGCGGCGAGTAAATCGAAGCAAATAAAGAAAGAGTCGAAACGGACTTACAGCGTTTATTCGTGCTATGACAGCGTGACTGACGAGGGCACGGAGAGTCAGGGTCAGTTTCACGGACTTATCGCGAGCTAACTCCGTTGCTCGGACGGACAGAAGACGAGAATATATGCGAGGCCTCTCTATACACGATCGAGCAGAAATACCGACAACGTAGACGCACGTATATTATAATTGGCACGTTCAATACAAGCAGCGCGCAAGGATGAGTCGAATTTCCGAAAACGTTGAACGCTTCATGCAGGTCTCGTATGTCTCCGTTCCTGCGTCAAGCAAATGAATCACGTGAACGCAGGCCAACAATGTAAGCAGACGGAACAGTCGTTTGGTCTTTTGTACTTTGTCCCATGTTCACCCTGTTTCTAACATGTCCGTCATGTCGTGTTAATGAGCAAGCGCACAACGTCGATGCAAGTTATTCGCATATGTTGGCTCCCCGCGATCGCTGGTGGGAAACAAGATAATAAACAAACCGTGCTCGCACTAAAACTCACGTCGATTGGCGTGCTAATCACATAGATATGTGATACGGCTTAGACTCGAACATTCTAAATGCAAGTGGAGCACTCGTCAAGCCTAAGACAGCGAGTTCATGAGTGTGGCGAAACATCCATGTTAAAGGGACACTAAAGAGAAAAAAGATTTTTCTTCTATTAATTCTTGGCCAATGAGCCACGTGTAGAGGCACATCATCATCATCATCATAATAAATTACTCTCTCACGATACCAAAAACACCACGCTTGCTGCGAGAAGACGCTTGACAAGCAAGAAAACGCTCAAAATGAAAGTGCGGGTGGCGGCGCCACATTGAAAATCCCGCAGCAGTCGCCGTCACGTCATAAATTTTGACGGTGTCCACTAAGGCCTATAGGTAGTTCCTGATCGGTAAAAATGCAGTACATTGTCTTCTGAGACAGTCACAGACTTAACATTCCGGAAATTTTGTTGAGACAAAATGGGGCCGAAATACGAAAAAACACTTCGAGATCCGTCACGTCACCGTCGTAGATTGCGGCGGGAAATTTAAAAGGGATACTTTTGACATATATTTCCTCATCTTTTAATTAACCTATGGTAGTGAAGTTAACGACATTATAGTTTTGAAAGTATACTTTATCAGTATAAACAAATTTATTGTTTCACTTTAGTGTACCTTGAACAACATAAGTGATGCACAGGCGGAACAGACGCCAGCCATGTACAGTCAGCTCCGCAGCTTGGCCTAGACTGGCTTGACTGCCGCGAAGCGCTGGGCGCTGTTACCGAGATAATACCTCGGTATGCTTGGATAGTATGTCGGCATGCATCGGTAACATCTCGGCAACAGAACCCAAAGCTACGCGGCGCTGGCGTCAACCAAACCGTTTCAGGACACGCTGCGGAGCGTTCGAGTTAAGGTTGCTGACGACTGCAGTATCTAACCTCTTACTGCAGCACCAACACCACCGCCGCTTCCACCGGCACCACATAACCTCAGCTCCGGCTGGATACTTCTATACAGGGAAGCCAGTTTACGTTCGTCCTCCGTGTCATTAACGACTATTTTCACGAAGGTGTCAAGAACGCGGAGATCGACGACATTCACACCTCGCACGGCGCAAGTTCGCGCGCGAAAGTCGTTAGTGTACATATAGTGGTTCGCAAGTGTACACTTCTCTTTTATGACCTACTGAAAGGAGTGCACCAGCAGCCCCATGCTTGCCTCGAGCCGAGCCATCAACGTCGGTAAATGTCTCGAAGCCGCGAACCAGTTTGTCTTATAGGGCCGGCGAGATCCATTCCGTATAACGCACGCGTGCTTTCTGCGCTACAAAGATCCTAAGCGAAAGAAAAAAAAAATACTAACACAGGCCGCGCTATCGCGTACACAAATCACTTGGATGTGGAGCGATCCCTGCTGACGCTCCTACATTTTTTTTTTCTTCTATTCTTCCTCGTTTGCGCGAGTGTGGGCAAACATTTGGAGCACGTCGGACAACGCGACCGCGGACGACCTGCTTAGCGTACGGCACCCGTCCCGGCGTGCAACCGGGTTTCCGATTGTTTGAGCTTCTGAGAGCACTAGACGTCAAGGCAGGCACGCATGTATGTTAAAGCGTTATATAGTGCAAAAGTTCTATACGACCGTGACGCGGAGGAAGACAGGAAAAAGATTGGCGACGTTTCCACGCTCCCATTGAGCGCTGCAGCCGTTGATACAGCGTATCGAGCCACGAATGCAACCCCCCGGAGCGATGATCTCATTGTAAAGGACCCACTCGTAGATCGTGTCGTTCGTGTAATCTTTGCGATCTCAGTTCCTTCTCGATAGCATTTAAAACGGGTCTAGTATATCTTTGCAGGAACGTGACCGATAGACAATTTGTTGAAATTTATGACCGCGGACGCTGACAAACGTTGGAGCCTTCTACTAAAGAACAGTGTTCGTTATTCCTACCGTAATCTGTTAATTTAGTAAGTATACGAGTACGTTTAAAACTGCTCTCCTCACATCTCAGGAGAGCAGAAAATAAAGTCGCATCCCTCGACTAGGCTCCCGGAAATTTTATTTTTCTCTGCTCATTCGTGCAGCTCCCGCTGATATTAGCGAAACCGGCGCCATGTCATCACCATCGTCACGCCAAGCAAATTCATATAAACGTAAATAATAATAATAATAATAATAATAATAATAATAATAATAATAATAATAATAATAATAATAATAATAATAATAATAATAATAATAATAATAATAATAATATGTGGGGTTTTAGGTGCCAGAACCACGATATAATTATTAGGAAAGCCGTATAGATAGCTCGGGAAATTTCGACCACCTCATGTTCTTTAACGTGCACTGACATCGCACAGCACACGGGCCTAACATTTCGCCTCCATCGAATTTTACCGCCGTGGCCGAGATCAAACCCGCGGACCAGTAGCCGAGCACAGCGCCGCAACCATTGCACCACCACGGCGGACTAAACGTAAGTGAGCTTGGTGCACATATGCCAATGTACCGTTGATCATTCATATGCGTAGAGACCGCACGACCGGCGTTATCCATGACCTCTTAACTAGTACAGGAAAACAATGGACGGCGCAGCGTAGAGGAATCAGTTAAGAAGTAAGCAATATATGTTCTTTACTCCAAGCGCTCTAAAAGGATGCCTTCGGAATCCTAATTAGCTCAAACTTCCTTTCCAAGCGTATACACGAGGTCGCCTCAACGAAACCGGTGCTCTTTCCTCTTTGTCATCACGGTCGTCTCCGGCGGGGCACCACCCCCGTAGACGCGCGTGTCCACTTCGCTTGAGATGCGAACGGACAGATAAGCCCAACTACAGCACGGCTTTTCACCGAGCCTCGACCATCCGTCGTCAGTCGGACACAACAGCGTCGCAGCGATGCTTATTATATAGACAGCGATGAGTGCATGATAGAGCACGCGTCCTCGCAGGACCCGAAGACAGCAGAAAGACAAGCGTCCTCCCCGCGAAGACGAGAGAGACACGCTAGTCGTCGCTGGTGCCACAGAGACTTGCCCAAATGGGCAGGGCCAGACCGGGCAGTGTTTTTGCACGCAACCCCCTCCGGAGGCAGGCAGGGCGAGTCAAGCCCCCGCCGCGAGCAGCAGCATTCCGAGGCGCGGGCCATCCGCCCAGTGGCCGTCGCCGCGTTCGCGTCTTGCCCCGCTTCACGGTGCACTGTCGCGCGAGTCACATACGACAGATGGTGCCACGGCTAACTCAAGGGCGAAATGCAGACGCTTGATCGAGAAGGCTTAGCGATAGCCCCCGTGGCCTCTGTGATGGGCGGTTTCGAGGTTAATTCTATCGGAGTGACGAAATCCAGAAGTTCGCGGGCATAAAACCGAACCAGATCGCACAAGATATGGCAGATTGGAGACCATTGTGATAGGAGGAGTTCGTCCTGCAGTGGACATAACATAATGATATGATGTCATCAACATAAGATGATGACGCCGACAATAATGATGATGACGCCATTGCAGGAGTTGGCTTAAATTCCTGCAATGCTGCAAGCGTTTATCGATGAAAGAGCGCGTGGCTGTCAGCGCAGATTCGCCCATCAGCGGGGCAGTTCGCCGCCCGCCTTTCCCATCCGAGCCTCCACCAGTAACGCGACGAACCGCAGTGTCACGGGGGACGTGGGCTCCGATGCGCACGTCATTAGCGTTGACGAATGGTCGCCTTCGAGGAAGGGGACATCTGAGCACTGAACCGAAGAAGAAGAAAAAATGAAGGAACAAAACAACAAACAAACAAACCTTGAGACAGCTAGAGTGGCGGCGACGGCACGCGGTTCAACAGTCATGTTAATGGTCAGCCGTGTATGTAGTGCACTGCATTTACATGGCGCGTTTCACTTGCATCATTTGGAAGCCAGGGTAAGCGGGCTGCCTCTGAAAACGACATACTTATACCCGGCGCTACGTCGACATTCATGCTACATCATGTGCTAACTATAGTAGCAATCATGATGATGATGATGAGGTGCAGGAGGAGGACTTCTTGAAGGAAAGATTCGGGAATGTTAAACTCCCTAGGAAACAAGAGGAACAGCAAAAACAACGCCATATCTGGTCTGACAGTCAGGTGCTCTGACGTGGTCAACGAACTAAACGCACTATAATGCAAGGTGAATTTGTCCATATAGCAGTGATCTCTCAATCAACATCTCAGTGCAGAACTGTTACATTTACCTATATCTATAAATTTTAAAAACGTCCGTGAGACCTCAGTAATACCAAAAACGGAATAATAAAACGCTGAACTCCTTGCTACGTAAACTGATTCATTCATCGGCAATTTGTTTTGTTCTTTTTATGTTCATGTTAACCTTGTATGCGTTTGTTCTTCCTTTCGTAGTAAACACCTACCATGACCAGATGAGCAGCAAAAATGCAATAAGCTCTTCGTGTTATTATTCCGCTTGCTCATATCATTTACGGATCACGGACGCAACAATATTCGTTTTAATTAATTAAGAATATTCGCCCACTGATTTATAGAAATACAGTTATGGAGAGGTGATAAACCCTTTTATCTGATCTTGAAATCACATCAGCAGACACAATCGTTGCAGCATCCCCACGCCTTGACCCGCGACGGTCGTGGGAGAGCTCTGTAATGCTATAACACGCAACAATAACCCCCCTGTGTTGGCGTTGTCCGTCCGAGGAAGTTGCGTTAAGATTGGCTGCTCCCACGAGAGAAATATTACGCATTGTGAACAATCGCGCGCTTCGCGGCCGCTATATAGAGACCGCCCTCAGCGCCCGAGCTATACTTCTGATCATATCTAACATCGTGAGCTTCTTTATAACCCAGTTAACGATAATCACTTCGCGGCCCAGTGCCCCGATGAACAATGAAATAAAAATAAAAGCTACTCTTCTGGTTCGCTCTGTCTTCCCTTGTTAGCAACGCGCGCAGATCTGAAACAAGAAAAGGGAATCAGGAAACGCCGACGTTTGAGCAAGAATAGCTCGTTCCAGATTTCTCACACAACCGCTCCCCTAATTCATTGTCCGGTAATATTCAATGTTCAGTCACCGTGATTTAGGACCTGTTCAAAGTCGTGCAGCCAAGGTTCATCCCTCCTTCATATTCCTATAAGGCGTCTCAGTCGTTTTTAAAAACCCAATCCGATTTATCTTCACGGGTCATCCGCCGCAGTGGTGCCACCCCCTCTCTTATTCATAATTTATTTTTATTCTTAACGCTTAATCGTGAGCCTTGCATCGGCCCTGCAATTTACACATCTCATCGAGCTGGTCATGTAATACAGGTTGCTCGTATACATTCACTATACACTGTTCTTTCCCAGGGCAGCCAGAGACCATGTAAGAGCCTTTCCTACTACATCGCTCTTATCACCTGCCCTACCGTTACAGCAAAGGAAACTAATCATCTTTCACAACAGGGGTATCCGACGAATCCTTATTCGTGTAGCCCACCCCTTAAGTAACACCGCCCTAACTAATGAATCGATCAAAATGGTGAGGAAAACGTGTGTTAAGCGCTGTTAAAACGCTGGCCTACTAAGAGCTTTCCTGGTTTACGCAGTTTTGAACCGTAGCGATCGCACGATCACGGTAATGACACAGAGCATGTTTATTACGCAAGCGATGAGCAAGCGATTATAAAGCAAGCGATGTGCGGCAAGAATTCCGCGCCGAGAGCTGGCGGCACTTGTCACTCGTGGCCTCCGCTCTTCCAGGAATGTGACTTGAGCAAAAAATCCCTCGCCATTATAACCAATGGACACGCGCGTACGGCGGGACTACCTGCCTGTCTCGTAGCCGGGCCATCAGTGACACGGCGGCCTCGGCAGTCACCAGAGACTCGTTAATTAAACCGCGTGCCGCAGACCCGCCCCATGTCGGCAGTCATATACCTTTCGATGAACGGGCCGCCTACTGTCACACCACTTGTATTGTACATATACGCACACTATACCAAAATTCGCGTAATCTGTTCCCCCGCTTCGCATGGGCATAGTTAGGCTTTTAAGCACAGGACTAAGAATTGATAACTATACGTACAGTCGTGAGCAATATGAAAGGGAACACTGAATTCCTGCTTAAGCAGCAATTACTGGCCATGTGACAATACGAATATGTCGTATCAATTTGCAAAAGGTACTTTTCAGCTTGAATGTTTACTGTTACAAACACTTTTGAGCTTGACAACTGCATTTAACCACTATGGCCTCTTGAAAGTAATTTCAGTGTTTCATTTCATAGTGCACGACGGTACATGCATTCCGGATCAAACTAACCCGTGCGTTTCTTGATGCAGGCGTTTACATTAGTGAATGGGCCATTTAATACAAATCCGCAGAGCTAACAAAGCATAACACCAGAACAGTTCACGGTAATGATGAACCGGAACAAGGCGGATATATACGGCGATGCCTAAGAGGGCTCACGACAGAATCTATACCAGTGTCTTGTACAACACGTCGCGATGCCTCAGCAGTGTCTTAAGTTCTGAAAATTCTGACGCGCATGCAAGGCACGGCTGCGGAATCGCTACCAGTGTGTCTGCAGAAATAAAACCGTTCATTCATAATCGGTGTACATGTAAAATCAAGCCGGGGCTGCAACATCTGCGATGTGCAAGACTGCAGCTGTTAAAGAACAGCATTTCGTCACTGCTCAAGTACCTTGGAGGGAAGTGTGGGCTTCGTTTGATCAGCTTTCGCTGCGTGATGTAATACTGTCAAATTCACCTCCGTTGCTATTCAATTTCTGCCTACACAAACATTTCCTCATGCGCATATCACCACAACTTGCGGCCCATCGCCACAACTTTAGCGGCACTTGGCCGGGCCGCTAAAAGATGGCTTTCTGCGCTGCCGCTTGGCAAATATGCGCTTACATGCATGTGGGTCGCGACTTATCACTGCGCCGAAAGTTTCCTACAAATAGCAAATGAAGCACTGCAAACGTGGCCACCGGAAAGGCTGCGCCCTCAGGCAGTAGTATGCAGTGGGACATTCGGTACTCAATCGCAAGTGTACGCAATCGGGTTGGTGTGTTGCCAAGTTCCAATGAAATCACCCTTACATCGATGCACGGGAAATAATCTGGATAGCTCCTCCATTAAGGTGTAATGTACTGCCAACATGCTACGCCGGAAGGTTACGTCGATTCGATGTCCCCAAGCCCAAAGACCAATTAAGAATGCCGACACTGGTGAAACGAGTGCAATATGGGACTAATGGGTATGCATAAGGAACGATGAGTTCTATTAATGAGCCAGTACTACATATCGAGACCTGTATCTCATATGGGTCATCTGGAGCCGCTGATTTCGTACCAGGATCTCCTAACTACGCAGGACTTCATACTTGGAGGACCAGAACACTTCCGTGTAAACAGACTTGGTCGGCGAGTGCATTAAACGAGATGGTTCCCTAACTCATCCTTCGTCCATCTACAGCGACGTCGCCCCCTCGGACGTCGCTTCGGCACGACCGATCGAGGCGGCGGCAGAATCAAAGAGGCGCGACCTTATACATGACGGCGCTCGACCCGTCGATGCTGTCGTACGCACATCTCTCTACGCTCCTACAGCGTGGCACGCGGTCGTATCGATAATTAAGGTAGAGGGGTACAGCGGTCGCTACAGCTTACACACGCGTGTATAATATACACCCATATACACGCAAATTCAAGCATCACCACGCTCGGCGGCGGAAGACGCGCCGCAATAGGTTAATGCGGCGGAACGCACGACGAGCCAAGAGGTGCTCGCGCGTTCGCAGGGCTTATTTGGCGCCCTGGCTACGTACGGGCTGCTCGCGCGCGGCATGAACACAGCTGCAAGCTGCGGAGACGTACGACCGCCCACTCAATCTACTGGGGCGCTGCGACGCGGCTGCTGGAAATGTATGCAGCGGCGATCCAATGGGTGGCGATAATTTTTGGGTGAACATGCGCCGAACGTCGTAAAAAAACCAGGATGCGCCCAATACGCGAGTGCATTGAGGTGTGAAGGAAAGAAGGAAGAACAGAAAAATAAATAAAACAATTCGCGAACTTCCTGTACACGCGCTGGACGCATAATACGACGCGCGACCGGAGCGAAATATGACAGCTACATCCTGGTCTCTCTATATCGCTCGCGAATATGGGCCCGCATTCGCAATAAAAAAAAAACGAAAAAGAAAAAAGAAGATCTTACGCTAAAGCTATTCTTACAAGAAGGTGCAACCACGCTTTATGTATGTTCGTGCGTTTGTATGTTTTCTTGTGTATATACGCATGCAAAATTGAAAATTGGGGGAGGGAGCTATCACCCCTCCCCCCTTTCTGCTGACTGCACCAATGTAGGGTGCACATTACCATTCAACCATTACATAGTCCGTATACAAGTTGCAATTGTCAATTTTATGCGGACCCTTATAATCCGTCTTACAGGTGTCCCACACAGTCTTTCGACCTCGGCCGCATTTCTAACACGAACCGATCAAGCGTTTCTGCAGCCTGCTACCCATCGAAATGCTAGCTCCAGGATAAGGAATCTAATCAGCGACAGCAGTACGTGGATTGTATACAGCCACTGATTCACCAAATCCATGCTCGCACACGAACATGCACAGCATAACACACTCTCTGCTGTGATTCACGCTTTTCCGCAGAAAAAGGTTTGCCATCGTTTAGTGAAAGGCGTGGAACGCTTGTCCTTTATCCCTGAACTCGGTATATTCCGCGGGTGCTAGGCCGCTGCTGGCACGCTGAGAGACAAGTCGTTAATATCAGCGGCCCACCATGTGCAGTGCACGACACACACACAGAAAAAAGAAAAAGGATAAACGAATATGCGCAATAGTATATACGTGACAAAACTGCGAAAGTCATCCCAGCTGCTCACTGCGCCAAAAATAAAAAGGAATTGCAACGAAAAGGACGTAGCGTGAAAAATTGCACGCACGTCCGTCGCAAATTCACTCATTTTCCGGTTACCGAGAAACGCTTTGCCAAGGTCTTCACCGTTCGTTCTCTACACGGAACGAAACGAGCCGTCTTTATCATTAATTTTTTGTTTTGTTTTGTTTCACCGCATATGTATATACGCGGTTAAAGAAAGTGCGTGCGTAGGTGTCTCCGGCAGGCGCGTGCCGTCATAAATCCCACGTACTTATGCATATAGCATTCCCTATAACCTACAAAGTCAAACGTGGCGTTAGTAAGACCTTTTCCTGTACATTAGTTCAGCTTTCGATGCGCACGATCAAATCGTCGTTCACTCCCGCGGTCGTTTGCGTATAAAAACTCGCCGGGAAGGAAGGCCACACCGCAACCATTCTGGCGTTCCTGACGTGCGTGGCAACCGTTTCGAATAAAGCAGCCCAACTCATCTCGCTTCTTTTACCGCGGGACGACACTGACTTAACCTTCAAGGAAGTTCAACAAGCGTCACACGTACATCTGTATAATGGAATGCAAGGTGCGCGTGAATTTTAGTGTCACCAAACGCGGAGGACTTCCGCGTCGTTATGGGCACGGACAGCCGTCAAGCGACGAGACGACATCCTTTCCAGGGTCATTTATACGCCACTTTTGTTCTAACTCCTCGGAGTGGACGGATAAGAATTTGTCGCCTGAGCGAGTCGCGATGACCATTATGCTACCAGACAGTTCCGCAGGAAATGACACGCTGTGATGGCACCGTTTCCGGTGCGAAAGGAAATCACCTTTGTCTTGGACGTTTCTGAGGACAGATTCTTTGAACAACGCCATAGTGAAAGTCGCAACGATATAGTGATATTGGCTCTCAAGTCTCAAGCAAGACGACAATGAAAGACAGCTGCCGAAATTCCGCAGAAGTTCCCGTTGGTGCTGGTCGGAACATAGGCGCGCTTTTCACATTGGTGCCTATATATTATAACGTTGGGTTAGAACCCACAAACTTCGGATTAAGGATGTCGTGCTCTACAGACTGACACCTTCCCGGGAGGCCCCTATAGGAGCTTTCAAACAACATACCATATCAGCAGCGAACCGCTTACAAAACACCAAGAGGATGCTCGTAGCTCAAACAGCCTCCGCCATTTCTATCTACCTAGGTACCCGCCTTAGCACGTACGTTTGTTTCGTATAGGTAAAATTAGTTGCGTAATGCATAATCGGTCTTTGTTCAAGCGCTTTTGACCTGTCATTTGATGGCGCTTCGAAAGTGCTACAAAGGCCATGTAAGACCTCGAACAAGAACGTGCATTGCGGGTCACAAGAATAATCCAAGTTAGCTATTGCCATTACAGACTAGTTGCTCGGGGAGTAAGGCTTAGCCACTGCCTCGCTCGACCACTGCAAACACTTGCAAAGCAATCTATGGAAGGTATACTACCATAACTCTCAACCTTTACAATTTGATAAGATCACAAGAGAAAACGCTCGTTACAGCTGCTAGGTTAACCGCGAGCCTATTCAATGGAAACACGGAGCCGAGGCTGCGCTCCGTATTTCTATTGAAGGTCGGCAACGAAGTTCAGCAATGTCAGTCGTGCGCTAGAACTCCAGGAGCCTAATTAAGAATGTTTATCGTTCATAAGTACTGTCTGTTATTGGCCTGCTGCCATATCGCTAATGATGTCCGGCATCACGATCGGCTGGCACCTCCTCTCGTACAAAACAGTGGCAGCGTAAAAACCTTATTGTGAATACGGGCCCCGACAAAGACTACGGAAGCCACTTCCACCATAACTCGTCGCCCGAGAGGTGAATCGAAGTCGTGTAAGAGGTGCCAATAGGTATTTAACAGCGTAGCATTCTAAGGTCGAAATAAATCCTTGGAGATCCGTCCTCCGCACTTTCTAGCCCAGTTGCGAGAGCGAAACCTGATGAGAGGGAGGGCACGGGTAAAGCTAGGTGGAAGAGAGAGAAACATAGTGTAGCGAGTTGAGTCTATAGTAGAGAAAGGGTAGCGAATTGGAAAGGGTGAAGCTGGGTAGATAGGAGGAGAGCATATGCGAAGCCATGACGGGAGCGAAGCAGGTGGTGTGGAAAGGAGCACCGGCTGATAACCATCCTGTAAAAACTAAGGGTCTCCCATTCGTTCTGGAATGTTCGGCAAAGGCCAATCTAAAACTGATGCCACCAGCTCCACTGTTTAATCAACCTTGGCGACGCGAAGTCAGTTGAACCTGCGCATAGTTTTTCAAGAGGTCTGTTCCTTCGTGAACCCCGCTAGAAGGCCTAGCCTTGCAGGCCCCTCTCGCTTTCTTCGAAGTGCCGTGAGCACACCGAAAGCGTGGACTAAGCTTTATACAATCCTCTAACAAGGCCGCAGAACGGCCACCTTCGCCACCTCGCCGACACACCGGACGAAGAGCCCGCGTGGCGCACGTTCCTTTCGGACAACCCGCGCGCTACACCGGTCGCCCGTCCATCGGCGAGCTTCGTTTTTCCAGGTCAAGACCGCGTGCGGCCCGGACAGCAGACGTTCGCGACGTCTACTCCTCAGGGACCCCCGCCGTCTCGCCGCCAGGGAAGGAGTGGCCGCGGCAGCAATGCCCGTTGCTGCATCGCGTTCAACGGCGGCGGTTGCTGTTTGAAAGAGGGGCTGACTCTCACAGCATTGCATCGCTGCAGGAAGGGAGAAGAGGAGGGCAGTTGATGCTGCAAGGAAGAAAGAGCCAGCAGCGGCAGACAGTGCGCGCTGGTACGTTGCACCCGGCCGCTCCAGCAGCACGCAGCGGGAGGACCATTGGCGGAGACGAGCAAGCAAGCAAGCAAACAGCACTCGGCCGGCGGCTGCAAAGCGGTTTGGCCGGCTTGGATCGCCGCAGCGGCGGCGGTCGCGGATGAGCATTGCATGGCGCTGGCTTTCCAAACTCCTTCAGCGCCTGAATCTCGGAGCCTTGCGTGACGACGTATATCGCAACGGTACAGGGAACGTGGCCTCAGGCCTCATCAGCCCAGAGAGCCATACGAGCCCTTCAAACAATATTTAAAGGCGATAGCAAATGTTCGACTGTAGATAAGCTGCACCATGCAATGCTCATCAGTTATTAACCATAACTGCTCGTGCGTACTATATTCAAATGCGTTAGTCCGCTTTATTTGCCCGCTATGAAGCCGCCCTGTGTATGAGGTGGCCAGGTTCACCTCAAGCTGCTAATTGCAGGTTTTATTGCTTCGCCATCGTCCCAACTCACTTGCAAATAAGTTCTATTCAATTCAATATTCACATAAACTTATGAATTCTCTCTCTCTTTTGCTTTCCATTCTCCTTTCCACGTGAAGTGTTGCAAACGGGACGAAGACTAGTTAGCCTCCATGTCCTTGCATCTACCAGTCCGTGCAAGGACGGCCCACTGGAGCTTCGGACCGACGCGACCGGTAAAAGCGTCTAGTCGGTCGTTGCATGTGCCCGCCCAAGCCGCACGGCACCGGAGGTGTACGCATACGAGCAGCGGCTGGTTCGGATTTTTTATTCAAACGGTATCGTCGCGATGCCAGGGACAAATAGATGGGTTCAACCATCTTTTATGTATGTTCGTGCGTCTATTTGCATGTGTGCGTGCATATAAACACATGCAAATTTTTAAAATTTCGGAAATTTTTAAAATTTTGAACTCCTCCTCTCTACTCCAATGCATTCATCACTTGAATGCATTCATCACTTGACTGCATCAATACAACGCGCTTACAGACACTCCTACGTGGCAGACATATTCACTTACGAACTTGTCGCTGAAAGTAAACTTAAGCATCCTCCGCCTCGCCGCCCACACGAACAACCACAGCAACAATCTAGATCGTCGAAAGAGCTACGGGAGACCGCTAACGACACACCGACTCAACTGCTCCGCCGTGTCCGTCCGCGCCACACGGTTGTTACCGTGAAATAGACCCACCCGGTCGTAGTGCACGCACGCCACAGCGAAAGTGGATGGTCGTGCAAAAAAGAAAGAAACACGACGG
The DNA here is from genome assembly GCF_013339695.2 of Rhipicephalus sanguineus. Classification (NCBI taxonomy): domain Eukaryota; kingdom Metazoa; phylum Arthropoda; class Arachnida; order Ixodida; family Ixodidae; genus Rhipicephalus; species Rhipicephalus sanguineus. Next base: position 30,174,103 of record NC_051177.1, read on the forward strand.
AAAATACATCTTTCCGAAAACAACAGTGCATGCGCGCATGGGGTACGCCGCCGTAATGGACGCCTTCCGAGGAACTGGCGAGAGCGGTCTCGCCTCAAAATCCGAAACACGGAGCCAGGCGGAAAAAGCCAAGCTTGAGAACCTCCGAGAGGGCGCGATTGCAGGACGAGATACGAGCGGGCTGAGACTGGTAACAGAAAAAAAAAATGTACAGTCGCCAGGTGAGAGGTACTTGCGTATGGAAAGAAAGAAAGAAAGAAAGAAAGAAAGAAAGAAAGAAAGAAAGAAAGAAAGAAAGAAAGAAAGAAAGAAAGAAAGAAAGAAAGAAAGAAAGAAAGAAAGAAACCTAGACGTGTAAGACGAAAACGAGCAAGAATAAAGCAGACGACGTAGTGCAGCGTGATGGCGAAAGGGGGTGTGTGAGTCAGACGTCATAAAGGGATCGCGGAGAAGCAAACGTCGAGGCGGCAGGTTCGCGCACACGCAGGCGAACACACTAGACGCAGGTACGCGATGCACGTGGGACGCACCGAGCCGTAGTACATGCACAAGAAAAAGGAACCCGCTAATATTTCCACGATCTACGAGTGGGGCTCACGACCATCGTGACGGGTGGACGGCTGCGGCATTCCGCGGCTCTGCGGCGGCGCGCCGATCACTGCGCATGCCGCGTAGAGGAAACGGAAGAAAACAAAAACAACCGCAATGCTAGGGGCAAGTGACCCGTACAGCCCAGTCGGTATTAGCCAGACAAGAGAGAGAGTTAAAGCATCGCGCCACGCGGAGAAAACGGCAATGTCTTCCACAACGGAGAGAATAAAAATAAAGAAAGAACTTGAGGTGATTTGGCTGCCCCGGAAAAGTGCGAAAGGGTGCGACGGCAATAAACAGAAAGAAGCATTGAGAAAATGGAATGACACAAGATGGCGGCTAAAAGGGAAGAGAAGCAAAGAGAAACGACCCTGACCAACGACCAACATGCGGCTGCACGACAATTACGTAAGCTCACGTGCTTACGCCACAGCGAAGTCGCGCTAGCAGCGTCGTTGACGCTTCAAACTCTGGTCGTGACACGATCCCGAGACCAAGCTTTTAAACACTAACCGCGCACTTCACTTTCGTGCGCGTAATCACCAGGCCACAGCGGAATATCGCGCTCGTTTTCTCGCTTCATCATTCTCTCTCTCTCTCTAAGTCAAGCGCGAGCCCAAACAAATGAAGAGTGGCGCGAAGGACGTAATATGAAGAAAGGGAAGATGTTATTGGATGAGATGATGAAGGCATCACGAGATCTGCGCTTAATGAGGGAAAACGCCGGACGTTGTAACGACGTCAGCACGAAGATGGAGGCGAATCCACGGAATGGGCGCGCGCGACAACGCCGGAAGAGTTCGTGCGCATGTGCCTAGGCGCAGGCACGTGTCGCCGGAAGTACACACGCAGCGAGGCCAGCGTACGCGTGGTTACTCAAAAAATACATGGCCCTCTGCTAGACTCGCTTTGCAAGAGAGACGCCATTCGGTTTCGCAACCATAAAGCGCACCATCGTGTTGACAGGGCGACCATGCAGGGCACGTAAGGAACGCCGCCACTCACACCCCTCACGACCTGTCAAGAAATTACGCAACACTATAAAAGCTCAGTCTTATGGAAGAACACTGACTGCACCGCACCCAAACCCTTTCTTGATTCCTTTTGGCCGAAGTATAGAGAGCTATCGAGAGAAACGCGCTTGAACACAGACACACAAAATTACACAACGCACCACCCTCCTCGCCCTTTCATTTATGAATTCCTTCTCTTTTGTGGTGATGGTGGCGATGATGATTTAATGTCCGAACACACGCGTAGACGCAGGTATGTAGGCGTCGATTATTACCCTGCCTAACGGTGTGTTAAGCCAACACCTCCTAGTCCTATATAGGTGGTGTCGGTTAAGCCATCGGCACTGATAATATTGCGCGCCGTTAGAACACGTGTACTGCTGAATATGACAGAACGCTCACAAAAGGAAATACATACACACGCCTGTGATTGATGGCCTTCGAGTCTGATCGACGGCTGTTCCGGTGACCACGAGCCGAGTGAGAACAGCTGTGTATAACAAAATTACGTTCGCGGCCGCCAGCATCTGCGCCATCACTCACCTGTGCATGCACTTCCTCACGCAGCTGACACGAGGAACGCCGCTGGGACGGCTCTATTAAGAGGTAATACGTCACGTGCCGCAGGCGCACCGAGCGATGCCGCTAATGGCTTGTGTCAGCGTGATGAACAACCAGCCTGCCCGTGGCGCTTACTCCTGCTGCTGCAATTCGAACGAATACCGCGTCAAAGAAATAAATGCCGTAATGTTGCCGCCTCAGCACGCTGTCGCGTGTCACCTCAGATGACTCACTCGCGTTGGTTTGTATACGGTGTTCGCCTTAGCAATTCGTGCATGACCTTCGTGTTTGCAGTTGATTGTGCAAAAAGTCACACTTCTGCCATTGCCTGAGATGTCTGGAAGACGAAAGCCATCTTCTTTTTCTTCCCAGTCGACTGTATTGGTTTCCGCCCCAACGTAGTTTTGCACTGCCTCCGGGATCGGAGGAAGTGGAAGCTTTCTGCATCTCACGTGTTATTCTAGTGCCTCCGTGATCTGCCCATCTTTGACCAAGCGACGATGTCGTGCGATGACGTCATGATGACATCACATATTTTGGCGACCTGTGAGGTCATGATGAAGTCACGGGATGCCGTCATCCCATGAAAGTTTTTTGCATCACTCGTATTGGCTCCGACGGTCAACTTTAGCGTTTGATAAGGCGTCTAAATCTTTCGCTTTAGTATAAGATGTTCGCCGTTGTACTCAATATAACTAAGCCTGTTTGCGCCACCTTTGGCTTGACACGACGCGGTTCACCACTGTTACGTAAATACAAATATAGAAGGGCAATGATGATGTTACGATGGACGAAACAGGGTGGGCGGTAGGTTGTGTTAAGGATATACAATACGATCAACGGCAGCTTGAAGTTACGAGATAATCCTTTCAAGGAGCTAATGCCTGCGAAACATAAATAGCTGGATACAACTTAAGAAGTCCGGAGAGGCCCCGCCCACACGACCGAAACGCGGCAATGATCGCCTTCGTGACTAAATAGTTCCGCTCACGCACTCGGCAATGTTCTCCGAAGGCGGTGTTACCGGCCGTCCGGCTCATGACGTCACTCGGGAGTGCTCGGCCATTGGTGCAGGCTTGTGTGCATCCGCCTTTGAGGAGGAAATGCCGCGCACTTCTGAAGTTGTATCCGTCTATAGATGAGATTGCAAAACTCGCATCAAATCATGCACTCATATGCCACCAGGAGCCGTCCGCGACTCAACAACACCTAACGACAATAACTGCAACTATTTATTCTGCAAAGACCTGCTAAAGTACAATTTACTCGACACTTTTTGCTTACATATGATTTCGACACGGTCGAGACGCTTTATATTGAGCAAGGTCACTCCACCCGAAGAACGAGTTACATAACGCCGCGATGAAACAAAGAGCGCGGTCAGTCTTACGGCAACGCTGGCACGGATGGAGAACCACCGGCGACTGTAAAGCGCCCGCTGAGAGTCCGCGCAGGCTCGACCAGAACTCGAGAAACGAATGGAGACGAGCTAGTGAAACAATGTGCCGCTCTAGAGTATACATACCCAAGCTATGGGAGCGATCGAGGCAGAGCGGACCCGCTTTTTGCCTAATCGCCTCATTAATCACAGCGGAGAAAAAAAAAAAGCCATACTCGGAGCCGGAGGTTGCGTCAGTTGAGCAACGCAAACCAAGCAATGAAATATATGGGGCGAAGCGAATGACCACCGTGCAAGGAACGAGTGCAATACGTTAGGCTCGCAAATTTTCGAGCATGGTTTATAGACATAGGGCTTTCGATCATCATAGAAATCAGGCAGTAGCTTATTTGTTCTCTCCGCAATGATTAGGCTATCAAATATATCAGTGGCGTAGCCTGACATTTTTTTAGGGGCGAAGCACCTTAGGGTGTGGGTCGTTCCCTCCTCTGTAGTAGTATGTAGCCAGCTCTAGTTTAATGAATTGCTCACTAGATGAGCAATTCACTAGATATTATAATTTACAAGACATCGTAGTGTTCCTTGATTTAATCACACTAAAAGACATACTTTGCGGGCGATATACTCTAGTGATCTTTCAACTTTTCGTCTTAATGTACATGATAAAGAAAATATTTCTACGAAAAACGCAAGGCACACCTTGAGCAAGATGTTTGGTTTTGGGACGCTTCATGTGCAGTAAACGCCGTGCATTATTCGCGAAGCCGGAGCACTTGCAAGATCGCGTTCCGTTGCCTTTCGTTGGGCATGCTACCGACCTCGCGTCGTGGAACGCGAAGAAGAACGCTACTGCGCGTCGTAGTCTTCCCTCTAGCCTTGCTGCTAATTCTCACAGGGCGAGCGGGGAACGCGGTCGCTTTTGGCGCACTTTCTCTTTCGCTGCGGACACTTTCCCTGCATTTCACCGATCACAAAGCGGTGATAATAAAGGGACCACGTAAACCATAGAGCTTCCTAAAATTAACTAGAGGGGACTCTGGCGCTGCGATCGTTCAGCTACCATGGGAATGATGGGTAGTACACAAATTTGCCTAGTCTTCGTGCTTGCGGCTTCAAACGTACTTGTGGCTTTGTTTATTGCTAGTGTTTTGGCGTTCGTTTCGGATAAAAGAATAGACCGTTGTGAACTTCGTGACCAGGTTTGATTTGGTTAGCCTAAAAAAGTTAAAGTGGTGAAGTGGAACTGCTGACTTTTGCTGAACTTCGTTTTGCGACAAAGCGGATGCAGCCGACGCGGAGCCAAACGGAGCCGAAAGAACGAAGTTTAGACAAATTTGTGTACTACCCATCATTCCCATGCTGGCTGAAGCGTCATGCGTTGCAGCTCCCATAGACACTAGCGCCAGAGTTCCCTCTAGTAAGTATTGCAGGAAACTCTATGACGTAAACCAACAGTACAATAAAAGTTTGCTCTTTAATATATACACGGTGTTCACACTCTTTATATGATGTACTGGGCGAATTTCACGGAAGAGTTTCACGGTTTACCGATTATTCCCTCCGGAACTTCGCCTCACTCATCATCATTCACCCCATGGATATGCTGTGATTTTTTCGATGGGAGCGGGGCCAGGGAGGGGGGGGGGGGGGGGGGGTTGGTCAACTATACTTTATATGTATGTTCGTGCGTGCCTTTGCATGGTGCGTATATATATACACATGCAAAATTCAGAATTTTCGGGGGGGGGGGGGGAAGAGGTTGATCCCCTAACCTACCCCACCTATGCCAGTGAAATATATAATCCCTGCGATTGCTTATGCCAACCTAGTGAGGATCTACATATACTATATATAGTATACGTCTATCAGCCGTTCTGAATGCAGCGCAAGAAAAAGCATTTCTTGATAGTCCCACGCCGGTCACCTTTCTTTAGGACTTTCTTTATTTCATGACAGTTGCAGTAAATATGATCACAAGAATGAATGATTGAGTGAGACAGGGACAGTCAGGAAAAGCATTAAAAAAATATGAAACCACCATAAAAAAAATAATAGATGCTGGAGAAATCGCTTGCGTATGCTTCGGACCAGTGAAAAGCCTGCGGACAAAAGCCCACGGGAAGAAAGTGTTTTCTCCTGTTGAATAAAACAGCACCCTGTGAAGTCCAGTCAGTTCACAATATAATAATACCGACCCAGCCATCAAAATAACGTCGAAAGATCGTCCCGGATTTCTCAGCAGCGAAAAGAAAAATCTCTGCAGAACGCTGTGATGCTATTAAGGGTTCGCGATGGTGTTCAACGCCTCGCTCAGTATAACATCACGATTTGGACCGGGGCAGTGCACAATAGGTGACGTGCAAGTCTAGAATAGAAAGAAAGAAAGAAAGAAAGAAAGAAAGAAAGAAAGAAAGAAAGAAAGAAAGAAAGAAAGAAAGAAAGAAAGAAAGAAAGAAAGAAAGAAAGAAAGAAAGAAAGAAAGAAAGAAAGAAAGAAAGAAAGAAAGAAAGAAAGAAAGAAAGAAAGAAAGGCAAAAGCAGCCGAGAAGAGAAGTAGGAAACAACAGTACGGCTCGCCGAAGAAGAAAGTTCGAAGCGCTCAAGCGCTGACACGCACGACGGCCGTCTCCGCTCTTCCTGGGAAAAAGCTTTTAGCGTGCTGACCCTTGCATAAGTGAGGCGAAACGTGGACTGAGGAGCGAAGAAAGTATACAAGACCGGCACGAAAAGACGGCGAATTCTCAAGACGGAACAAAAACAACAAACAGGAAACGGTACTTAGCGGCGGAAAAAAAGTAAAAGTTTGGCCAGCCACGTACCTGGCCGCGAGGATTTGCGCAACGAAAGGAAGAGAGTGATTGTGTCGAGAAACGAAAAGGAACGTGAAGAAGAAAAACACGGCTACAGCCAGAAACCTTGCGAAGAGTCGGGAAACGTCGTCCTGGTCTTGGTTTGTTGGCGCGTGCCCTCTCTAGAGACTGTCACTTGATGTGGGCGTGCTATAGAGGACACGGAATGGCTGTTAGGCCCCTCTTCTATAAAGTGCTGGCCGCTGTTTACTGATTCATTCGGAACTCGTAAGAATGGGATCAAGAATGTCTACTTGTCCGGGTACCTATAGTTCGGGATTCCCCATTCGTAAGCGCAAGACAGCCGCGCTGCCACTTATGTCGAAAACTTACAGCTGAATCGCGTGTGCGAACGTTTCCTTCCTCCCTCCCTTCCTTCCTTTCTTTCTTTCTTTCTTTCTTTCTTTCTTTCTTTCTTTCTTTCTTTCTTTCTTTCTTTCTTTCTTTCTTTCTTTCTCTCTCTCACTCTCTCTCTCTTCTTTCTTTCTTCTTTCTTTCTTTCTTTCTTTCTTTCTTCCTTCCTTCCTTCTTCCTTCTTTCTCTCTTTCTTTTGCATCTTGCTTTATGTTGTAAACGTGTACTTAAACTTAAAAAATTAAAATAAAGCTGTAGGGTCCTCTTGTGCATGCTCGAATGACAAAAAGAGTACCTGTTGCTCTCTTTGGTCAGTCCTATCCTGCCACATACATAACTCTATCCTTAAAGATACGCGTTATTTGACAGTCATCCCTCCCACGGCTCCCCAACGAAAGTATAGCGATATCCAAAAGAGTTAGCGTGTATGCTTAAAGGGAGTTAAATCTGTGGCAACAAAAAAGAGTAAGAGGTGCTGACCAGGAGTTTGCCCAAATGACGTATTCGAACAATCACTTCAAGGACGAGGAAGGAACACGAGAATGACGTATATACTAGCAACTGTGGAACACGAGACGGGCACAGACTAGCAACAGTTGCTCTAATCTGCGCCTGTCTCTTTTCCTTCCTCGTCTCTAGTATTATGGTAGATTTTTTGCGCGGTTTATCGTAACGATGAATTACCAACTCGCCCAGCGCTCCGTTCTTCTAAGTCACAATACAAACACAACGCCACATCTTACAGCACTGCGAACAGCTCGCATTGTTTCAAGGTCAGTTGGCAACTTTACACGTTTAACAAGACCGATACCACCGCCTGTGAACACTGCGGCGACGAAGAAACAATTCGGCACGTTCTGTGTGACTGTTAGAAGTATAGCACACAGAGACAATCCCTTTGCCATGCTCTCAACAAGTTAGACGACCAGCCTCTATCAGAAGAAAGACTACTGCACCATCGTCCGGACAAAACGTTGCAGAAGAAGGCTTGCACTACTAGCCTTCCTGCGATCCACTGGCCTGTCAGAGCGCCTCTGAGCGGAACGCTCTCGTGTATGTGTGGTTGTGAGTGTTTTGTTTTCCTTATTATTTATTTTCTCTCTCTCGCTTTCAACCCCCTATTCCCGAACCCCAGTGCAGGGTAGCATACCGGATACAAACTTCTGGTTAACCTCCCTGCCTTCCTCTGCTCCTTCCCTCTTCTTAACAAGACAAAAGTAACCGCGCCTTTGCCTAGTCTTGTGTAAATTCGAAAGAACTATTCAGGGGAAGCCCCATGGACCTTCGAAGGACAGTATTCGCAAAAAACAAACAAGCAAAATGAAACTGAAAGAAGAGACCTATAGAAGAAAGGAAGGTTGTGCGCGGTCTTTCTAAGGAAGAAAAACTTTCCCGTATTTACGCCACGCCTTCTTCTTTCCGCTGTTCTCTAGCCGCTTGGCCGTCCATGATTGGCGCGTGTCAGTGCATGCGCGCCAAAACAAAACAAAAAGAACAGCAGTCACTGCGTTTTCGTACACGCACATACATATATAGTCGACTTCCGCAGCAGACACAGCCTCGTCGTTTTGGTGTGGCTATGGGCGGACGTCCAGGGGGGCGAAGCAAGGCAAATGTGTAACAGCAAGATGACAGCAGCGGGGCACAATCTCAGAAGCTGCCACCGCGCTGGAACCCAACGGGATAAATACAGAGCGCGCGCCAGTGCCCCGATCAACGCAGAGGCAGCGGCGAATCCGCTCGGCTTTTCACAATCGCCGAGTTCTTCAAGAGAGCGCTGCTGCGTGCATCACCGTCCTTGCCACTCCGTCCGCTTTCCTTGTCTTCTCGTGCGAGGCGCTCTCTTTTTCGACCAGGCCGTTTGATTCCCGCAGAACCTCCTCGCTTTCGGACGAAACGCGTTGCACCGGACGTTCTCGAAGAAGCGCAGCTCGCTCTGCTCCTACAACAGGGACGACTGCAGTGGCAAGAAGACAAGGGCGATCCGGCGATGCCAACGTAGCTCCGCCGGAGAATGCCGCACGGCGTGTTGTTGTTTTTCTTTTTTCCTCGTAGTGGGCGGCGCCAAAAAGGGTCAACACGTGCCTCTTCCTCGCTGCTGTGGCGCCCGATGGTCCCTCCAGGAAGTGCCCAAGCCGCCAAGACTCTCTTCTTCGCCGAACGAGACCTGCCGTCGCCGTTGAACGGCAATCTCGATCGAGTGTACTGTGTGCGTTGAGCGCGAGTGGCGTACCTTCGTGCGCCTCTGGCAACGTCGTGTTCCCTCGGGGCTCTCCCAAGCTGCATCGAGTATGAGTCTATACGGTGGCGTAAGCCTGTGCGGACGTGCAGTGCTCCAACGTCCATCGAAACCGTTCGTTGTGTAGGACGATGCGCACGACTGCTAAAACAGGCTGGAAACTTTTTGGAAGCTACTTGAATGACCTGCATTTCGATGGATAGACGGGCTAGTTGGTACTGCATTTTTTTTTTTTTTGAAGAACGTAGAGCGCAGGAAAGACGATACAGGCGAAGACACTCATGCTAACAAGACAGGGCGTGCAAACACGGGTACAAGGGAGAAGTCACGACACCGCAAGCGCCGTCTGTTAGTCGGCGTTTGTGGTGTCTTTACTTTTCTATTGTGCCCGTGTTTGCACGTCTGCCGTGTTTTAACATGAACCTGCCAACTAGCTGAGCTCTCTGTTATTCGAAGAAAGTATTACAGAACAAAAGCGCTCTCTTCTTCCGATCTGTCGTGTTTTGTGATACTGCCTTCGCCAGGGCAGCATTGGCGAAGAATCCACTTGTCGAAACGTTGGCTCCAACGGGATTCCCTATTCAAAGCTCTTTTTCAATACATATGGGAGATACATGTATGCAGAATACCCAACCGGCCATGCTACCCGGCACCAACAATATAACCATTAGATTTACAGCGACCCTCCATTGCATATCTAGCGTGTACCAACTAGTACCCTTAGCAGCAGTCATTTTTATTTTTCGAAAGTCTGCCCTGAGACATAATAATTATTGATTCAGATGCTTCGTCTGGATGCGTTTACCTGCAATCATGTTTCGAGGCTAAGTGGAAACAATGGGCTCGAAAAGTAATCCGCTCTTATTGAACGAATGGCCGCGTGCCACCAACAGCCGCATGTAGTAAGTTTGCAACAAATTCAAGCACCTTTCAGCAGGACAAGCAGCGATCGCTCCAAGCGTCGTCCAAAGGGTCTCATCAGTTTAACGACATTAACGGGTGCTATCTAAAACATTCGTCGCTATGATGCCTAGGTGGTTGCCTGGCATACATCTTGATGCGTTTCTCAGTTAGCGTTGCGTACGCAAGCCGTTTGCATCCGCATTTCTGCGGTCATACGAGGCTCATAATAAGCGACGTCCGTCCGTGGACATCGACAAAGGGCATCTAAGATCGTTTCGTTCGGGACACTTTCGTTTCTTCAAGACACTTCCATGTGTTCCATCGTTTAAAAAGACAAAGTGTCGTTTGCGTGCACCGGTGGTCGCTGGAATATATGCATGCAGCCGTTGTGTACGCCGAACCAGATGCCACAGTATAGTTTGTCCCATTGTTCGAACGACCACGGTCGTCGGCGGCGCGCGCTCCCCTCGCTGTATAGAAAATACATGCACTTCCGTGTGCACCATGCGAGCATTTGAAATGTCTTGTCGTCGTTGTACAAGTGCCGGAGTGCTTGCATTAGCTAGTACTTGGCAACTGTGGCCTTCCGGTCTCACGCAGCGTTCGCTATGATGTCTACCATTGTTGTTTGCTTGCGAGAGCATGTCATTGTCATGAAGTTACCTTTGTAACAGAGCGATGCACCGCGTAGGTAAGTCTAACCAAAAGCTTGCAGAGATCTGATGGGGCAACTTGCGGCGACTGTTCTTGTATTGTGCAACGTTCACAAAAGTCGCAAGCAAGCAATAAATTATGACAGGGACTGAGCAGCGAAAGGTCACAAATGACTGTCCTTCTATATCGCTGGTCCGTTAGACCATGGGCTCCACCGTTAATAGCATTTACGCTCTAAATGCCTAAGGATTGACGTCTGTTGATGTTAGGAGGATTGCTGTTGACTACATGTGCTTCTGTGCAAATGTATAGATTTTCAGGCATACGTTTCTAGCGACATTCTACAGAAGCGGTAAACTCCGTCCCGCGCGATTTGAAAGAATGCTGTTTCTCTTGTTTGCCATCGAAATGAGCAGAGGCCCGTGCTTCCCTTAATGTTCCGATCGAAACCGTCTCTCAGAGGTATATTTTACGAATACTTGCGCTCCAGATTGTGTGGCGCTTACATTAAACAAATAAACTTCTCGTCAAGACAGGCCACCACATTCTGAGAATGTCATATTCCACAGAATCCTCCACACAGCCGCGTGCAGTGAGCGAGCGACGTTGGACTCCAGAAGCAAAGTTTTTCGCGCCGGGCGAGAAGCTAGCGAGCAAACAAGATCCCCAATAATGCGGGTATACGCACTGCGCCACGGCCAGCCTTTCAGCGGCCATCCAACAGGTGCGAACACGCTCTATACTCCAAATGCTCCGACGTTTTGTTTTTTATGACCGGAGGAACGAAGAAAAAAACCAGAGAGGTCCATGCGAGAAGGGTTGCACGTGCACCTGGCTGGGCCGTATATGTACTATAGTACACTCCCAGCGCCGGATAATCGCCTCGCGAGAGCGCCGCCAACGTATAATTATAAGCACCGGAGAGTCCACACAAACGGTCCCCTGTGGCTGCCGAGGATACCGGCGAGCCATCGTCAGGCGTTAACCGGATTCCTATGGGGCACCGTGGAAAGCCGCGCTATCTTCCGAGAGGGGCCAATTTGAACGGCTGTTCGCGCCGCCGCCGCCGCCGCGAGTCCGGGCTACGGTGCGCGACGCTCGGCGGCGGATGGCCCGCATAGCGTCGAATGCGGAACGAAGGGCTCCCGATATCGGCCCGATTATCGGCGGCGGCCGAAAACAACGGCTTCTTCCACGCCCCGGCTCATTAGGAGAGAAAACGGCGCGACCGACTTCCGCATTGACGGGGTGAGCGCTTCTTCTCCTCCCGCTGTGTGCACCCTATCGCGTTCTCCTATCGCGCTCGCTGCCGCCGCCTATCGTTCGCGGGGCCACTGCCAGTCGGCCATCGTCGAGGTCAGCGGGCGAGGCGGCCGCCGCCGGCTCGCTGACACACTGGACGCGTCGCAGTGTTTCCCCCCACGAAACACGACAGGTGTTTAGTGGGAAAGCCGTCTCAAAGCCATCCCGTTTGTCGGAAGAGGCGTCGTTGAAAGACGGCATTCGCGGATTGCTGGAGCTTGCGGAGCATGGAAAGCATGCTGGAAGCTTCTTATGAACGGCATCGTCTTTTTTTTTTTTTTTTTGCCACTGGTGGCTTCGTCGCTTGGTCAGTGGAGATCGGAGACATGTGGACGCCTGCTCCGCATGCCTGCTCCTTAATATTTATATTTCTCTGCTTCCTTCCCTGTGGCGCTGAGCAGAACATGGCGTCACCTTTCTTTCAGAATAACCACCAATCGTAGCACCATGAGTCGAATTGATTTTACATGTGTTACAATTAATTTTTCACCTGTGTTTCCCCACGGCAGCCAACTGTTTCAGGAGACACATATGGCATACATACATGTCATACCTGATATGACATGATATGATACATATGGCATACCTGATACGACGTGCACGAGAGATCCGCAGCTTCTCTGGCATTTAAAGCCAGTTGATAGATCTGTTGGATCTCGTACTTTCTGCTTGCGATCGCGCGTTCCACGCTGAGCACTGCGATACGCGCGATCGCACGCAAAAACTCAGCGTAGTACCAGACTCATGATAACACGTATCTACATCTTCTGCGAGCAGCAGGGCCCGCATTCACATAAATGAAGGCGTGATTAATACGCAAATGTGTTTCCTAAGACCGGATACTAGCCAATCGTTACGTCGGACATAGCACGGCGAGGGTGGCCGACCAACGATAAACCGCATTTGAGCAGGAAAACTTTCGTGAATCAGACGCCCAGGTAGGTGGACGCTAAAGCCAATCGTAAACCTTGTCGGGCCCACGCGCCATGATATTGTACCTGAAATACACATACCCACTATATTCACTCAACGTAAGAAAAAGATAAACAGGGGAGAGACGAAAGCAGGAAGATTAATCAAAACGAAAAATCCTGGCGGAAATACCCTGGCCATTGCGATCCGTCATTCGACAGGC